>NC_052147.1:84332844-84507750 GCF_902713615.1 Scyliorhinus canicula
CAGCTGGGGGGACACCGCACGGCCAGCTGGGGGGGGCATAGCTCTGCCAGCTTTGGGGGGGGCACCGCACGGCCAGCTGGGGGGGGGGCACCGCACGGCCAGCTGGGGGGGGGGGGGGCACCGCACTGCCAGCTTTGGGGGGGGGGGGGCGGGCACCGCACTGCCAGCTTGGGGGGGGTCACCGCACGGCCAGCTGGGGGGGGAGGGGTCACCGCACGGCCAGCTGGGGGGGGTGGGAGTAAGCGTCGCACCGCCAGCTTGGGGGGGGAGCGATAGCCGCTTGGAAGTGAAGGCTCTCCCGCTGCTGCCATTACCGCGGCCGCTCTCTGCGCCAGTCGCTTACTCACGATTTGACAGGATTCTGAATGACAGCCGCCATTTTGCTCTAATGTAACAGAATCCACAACTGAACCTTCTTAGAATGCCGCCTCGTCCAATCCCTGCACAGTATCGGACATAGGGGCGGGGCTACGGCTGTCCAATAGAGCGACTCCTCCACCCTTATTCTCAATGTACTGGTGGGAGGTGCTCCATTCACTCCCTGTCCCGGGACACTGGGCGGAATTCTCCGCTCCCCACGCCAGGTGGGAGAATCACGGGAGGGCCGGGCGACTCACGACAGGCCGACCTCGCACCTCCCGCGATTCTTCCCCCCCCCCCCCCCCAAGCTCGAGGAATCGCCTTTTTTCCCGGCGATTCTCCGGCCCGGATGGGCCGAGCGGCCTGACGTTCCCGACCTGTTCACACCAGCGGCAACCACACCTGGTCGCTGCTGGTGTGAACATGGCGCCAAAGATTCGTATGTGACTTGTGGGGGCGAGAGGGGAGTGAGCACCACGGCCGTGCTCGGGAGGGTGTCTCCAAGAGACGCACTCTTTCCCCTCCGCTGCCCCGCAAGACGTGGCGGCTTGATCTTGCAGGGCGGCGGAGGGGAAGACGGCAACCGCGCATGTGGGGTTGGAGCCGGCCAACCTGCGCATGCGCGGCTGACGTCACTTAGGCGCCGCCGTCGCGTCATTCTCGGCGCGTCAAGGCCCAGTGCCCGAGATTTATGGAGCACCGCTCCTAGTCCATCTAGGGGGGTGAATAGGGTGCGAGGAGCGGCCTCCGAGGCTGTCGTGAAACTCGGCCGAGTTCACGACGGCCTTCCCGATGCCGTGCTGGAGCGGAGAATTCCGCCCACTGGGTCCGGGGAGCTCCATTCACTCCCTGTCCTGGAACACTGGGTCCAGGGAGCTCAATTCACTCCCTGTCCCGGGACACTGGGTCCGGGGAGCTCCATTCACCCCCTGTCCCAGGACACTGGGTCCGGGGAGCTCCATTCACTCCCGGGATCCGGAGAGCTCCATTCACTCCCTGTCCCGGGACACTGGGTCCGGGGAGCTCCATTAATCCCTGTCCCGGGACAGTGCGTCCGGGGAGCTCCATTCACTCCCTGTCCCAGACCCTGGGCCCAGGGAGCTCCATTCATTTCCTGTCCCGGGACACTGGGACCGGAGAGCTCCATTCACTCCCTGTCGCGGGACTGTGTCCAGGGAGCTCCATTCACTCGCTGTCCCAGGACACCGGGCTTGGTGCTGGGAACCGGGAGGCTGGATTCATTCCCTATCCCGGCACATTCGGCTCAGTGCTGGGACCGGTGGGTAGGATTCATTCCCTGTCCGGGGCCACTGGGTTCAGTGCTGGGACTGGGAGCTGGATTCACTCCCTGTTCTAAATCGAAGCTCGGTCCTGGGCCCACAGATGTGGATTCACTCTCTGGCCAGGGAGACCTGTCTCAGTGCTGGGACCGGGAGCTGGATTTTCCCTGTCCTAGATCCTAGCTCAGTCCTGGGACTGGGGATCTGGCTTCACTCCCTGGCCAGGGACACTGGTCTCAATACCGGGACCTAGGATCTGGCTTCACTCCCTATCCCTGGACATCGAGCTCGGGGCTGGGTCCGGGAAGCTGGATTGACTCCCTGTCCCGGAAAGCTTGTCTCGGTGCTTGGTCAGGAGAGAAGGATTCACTCTCTGTCCTGGGATATTGGGCTCGATGCTGGGTCCAGAAGAGTGATAGCAGCACTTATCTACCTGTTTATCATAGCATCACCATCATGTCCATAGCATCACTTATCTATCTGTTTTTGTTCAATTTTCTTTAAATCTGTAACACGAAAAAAAGGGGATGTGGTGATATGCATCACTGTAGATACACAAGAGGTTAATGTAAATACACGTAGACGAGCTAGACACTAGAGGGACAACCAGAGACATGACACACAGACACTCAACCAATAGGTCAGTAAGATAGAACATGACCAATGGGTATTCACGATACACACAGAGGTGGCACTACCACAGGAGGGCATTACACCAACCCATATATAAAGGACACAGCACACATGATCTTCCTCTTTCCAGTGGAGGCACTCAGTGAGGACAGACACAGGGTTGATTGAACATCACACCCACCACGTGGATTGTAGCAGACTGGTTCGTCAGTCTGAGTAGCTATAGAAGGATTAACAGTAGAGATAGATCCGAGTAGGAGAATTGTAAATAGTTTAATAAATGTGTTGAAGTTATCTCCACGCCTGAACCTTCCTTTGTCAGAGTGAACATCAAAGAAACAGCTTAGTTAAGAGCATAAGAAGACAGAAAGGTTTCCGTTAAATCCCGCCCACAATCACTCTGTATTTCACAACTCTCTCACACACTCACTCTGTCACACTCACATTCTCTCTCATTCACATTCTTTCTCTCACTGGCAGGCTCACTTTCTCCCACGCTTGCTCTAACTCTCACACCAACGCCAACAGCCGAGCGGAACCGAACCCGCACCCGAGTCCGAGCGATCGGCGGAGAGGAGCCGAACCCGAGTCCGAGCGATCGGCGGAGAGGAGCCGAACCCGAGTCCGAGCGATCGGCGGAGAGGAGCCGAACCCGAGTCCGAGCGATCGGCGGAGAGGAGCCGAACCCGAGTCCGAGCGATCGGCGGAGAGGAGCCGAACCCGAGTCCGAGCGATCGGCCGAGTGGAGCCGAACCCCCATTTCGGTGAAGTATAGGTTGACGGCTCCGTTGAGAAGCAGAGGCCTGGAACTTTGTTTGGCTGCTGAGATAGAATGAGCGGCCAGAACTGGTCTGAAAGGCCGGGTGGAGGTTCCGCTGCTGCCTCGAGCTCCAGTGCAGGGACAGGCGAGCTGCTGAGGTGTCAGGAGAGTTATGCGTGCAGCGGCTCGGAGGCGGCCTTTGAGTGTGACGAGTGCGGGAGCCTGCAGTGTGTTCTCTGTGATAGGGAACTGCACACACAGGCCCGGCTCCGGGACCATGAGCGGAGCCGTCTGCAGCCAGGACACATCCCATACTGTGACCAGTGCAGCAGCAACCCGGGGCCTGGGCCTTCCGCCCGCCATAGGGCCACCTCCCGTTGCCTGAGCTGTAAGGTTAACCTCTGCACCGAGTGCCAGCGCCGGAGCCACCCCAGTAGGCGCAAGCACCCTCTGAGTAGCTACCCACAGCCCGGGCCCGGAGAACAGGGAGAAGCACAGAGCCAGCAACTAGACAAGAGGCTGAGCCAAATTGTCAGCAGCTTCCTACTCGTGGACGAGAAGGAGCAGATCCAGGTAAACAAAGTGGGGCTGTTGCAGGGAGAGAGTCGAAACTGTCAGCACCCATATTGCACAAATACTACAGTGAAAGGGATAACACTGGAATAACAGATTCGCCAGTCGAGTGGGGAAATGTTTAACGAAATTAATACGGGATAAAATTTAATTGACACTTGGAAAATATGGCTTAAAGATTAGTTACAAACAGATCGCGTTTGACGAATTCAATCGCGTTCTTTGAAGTAACGGAGAGCGTTCACGAGGATTGCACGGTTAATGTACAGACGGACCCTCAAAAATCGGATGTAAAATACCACACAAAACTCTTGATCTGGTAAACAATGAGCAGGATGGCAACAGACATCAGGAGGATGGAGGATGGAGATGCACAGTGGTTAGCACTGTTGTTTCATAGCTCCAGGGTCCAGTGGCGTGCAGAGGTCTGGTGATGCCCGGGGCAAATCTTAATTGTATGCCCCAAAGAAATGAAAAATGAATGAAAATCGCTTATTGTCACGAGTAGGCTTCAATGAAGTTACTGTGAAAAGCCCCTAGTCGCCACATTCCATGGGGCAGCACGGTAGCATGGTGGTTAGCATAAATGCTTCACAGCTCCAGGGTCCCAGGTTCGATTCCCGGCTGGGTCACTGTCTGTGCGGAGTCTGCACGTCCTTCCCGTGTGTGCGTGGGTTTCCTCCGGGTGCTCCGGTTTCCTCCCACAGTCCAAAGATGTGCAGGTTAGGTGGATTGGCCATGCTAAATTGCCCGTAGTGTCCTAAAAAGTAAGGTTCGGGGGGGGGGGGGGGTTGTTGGGTTACGGGTATAGGGTGGATACGTCGGTTTGAGTAGGGTGATCATTGCTCGGCACAACATCGAGGGCCGAAGGGCCTGTTCTGTGCTGTACTGTTCTATGTTCTATGTCGGCGCCTGTCCGGGGAGGCTGGTACGGGAATTGAACCGTGCTGCTCGTTCAAGTATCAAGACTCAAGTATAAGGCCTAATATACTGAGAAATATTATGAGAAAGGAAAACATTTTGAATATAACTTCCCGTAGCAGCCTCCTGAACAGGCGCCGGAATGTGGCGACTAGGGGCTTTTCACAGTAACTTCAGTGAAGCCTACTTGTGACAATAAGTGATTTTCATTTCAGTGTAGATGATGTTCTAAACCGCTGTGTGCAGAGAGCAGTGAATGGTCTCTCCCCAGTGTGAACTCGCTGGTGTCTCAGCAGTTGGGATTAATGACTGAATCCCTTACCACACAGAGGGCAGGTCAATGGCTTCTCACCTGTATGAACTCACTGATGTCTCAGCAGGATGGATGGCTGAGTGAATCCCCTCCCACACACACTGCAGGTGAACAGCCTCTCCCCAGAGTGAACTCGCTGGTGTGTCAGCAGTTGGGGTGAATGACTGAATCCCTAATCACACTCAGAACTGAGGGAGTGCTGCACTGTCAGAACAGCCTTCTTTCAAATAAGTTGTTAAACTGAGGCTCTGTCTGTCCCTATTAGGTGGATGTTGAAGATCCCACAGCCACTATTTTGAAGAAGAGCAGGGGAGTTACCCCCGTGTCCTGGTCAATACTAGGGGCTTTTCACAGTAACTTCATTTGAAGCCTACTTATGAAATGAAAATCGCTTATTGTCACATTCCGCATTCGCCACATTCCAGCGCCTGTTTGGGGAGGCTGTTACAGGAATCGAATCGTGCTGCTGGCTTGCCTTGGTCTGCTTTCAAAGCCAGCAATGTAGCCCTGTGCTAAACAGCCCCTGACAATAAGCGGTTTTCATTTCATTTCATGTGTCAAACTGAGGGAGCAAAGGATGTCAATATTTTTCAGAGAGAGACCTGGGCCAAGCTTTCCAGAGTCTGAACCCTCCCTGGATTCACTTCCTTTCCCTTCAGTTGCTGCAAGTGACCAATTGATGGTCAGAATTAAAAAAGAAATGGAAAGGGGGAGAAAAGAAAGTGTTTTACTCACAGATGTTGAAGACAGGAGGAAGATTCCGTCGGTGTGAAAGCACAATTATCACTCACACAAAGCCTGCGCTCTGATTGGCTGGAGAACCACATTCCCTCCGGTCCTCAATCTTTTTTCATTGGTCAACATCTCAGCACGCAGATCAGGGGGCGGGGCCTTTCCCTGCATGTGAGGAGCTCTGATTGGCTGGAGAACCACAGTCCCTCCGGTCCTCAATCTTTTTTCATTGGTCAACATCTCTGCACGCAGATCAGGGGGCGGGGCCTTTCCCTGCATGTGAGGAGCTCTGATTGGCTGGAGAACCACAGTCCCTCCGGTCCTCAATCTTTTTTCATTGGTCAACATCTCAGCACGCAGATCAGGGGGCGGGGCTTTTCCCTGCATGTGAGGAGCTCCCCCTCCCTTGGACATGCGCAGTCCCGGGCCGCCCGCCCGCGCGGCAGATAGAGCGGTTTCCCCACCGCGGGGGAGTCTGGGAGCGCAGTCACCTCCCCCTGACACAAGGTACATGTCGGTAGTCACTGGATTTGATTGTGACGCCCCCCCCCCCCCCCCCCCCCCCCTTAGCAAAACAATTTGTTAAATTCAGGTGGAAAAATTTAGGCATCTGGGTGACATTGGGGAGAGCAATAGCCAACGCACCGTCGGCCCCCCCCTCTGCACGCCACTGCCAGGGTCCCAGGTTCGATTCTCGGCTTGGGTCAGTGTCTGTGTGGAGTTTGTACGTTCTCCCCGTGTCTGCGTGGGTTTCCTCTGGCTGCTCCTGTTTCCTCCCACAGTCCAAAGATGTGCAGGTTGGGTGGATCGGCCATGCTAAATTGCCCTTAGTGTTCAAAAAGGTAGGCAGGGGTTACTGGATTATGGGGATAGGGTGGAGGTGTGGGCTTAGGTAGGGTGCTCTTTCCAAGTGTTGGTGCAGACTCGCTGGGCCAAATGGCCTCCTGCACTGTAAATTCTATGGTGAAATGGGCAGAAAATGGCAGATGAATTTTAAGGTGGAGATGTGCAAAGAATGAGGAGAGGCAATATAAACTAAATGTTACAATCGTAAAGGGGCTTCAGGGCAGAGGAACATGGGGTATATGCACAAAAGGGTATATGCACAAGGTCTTTGAAGGTAGCAGGGTAAATTGAGAAGGTGATGCGACCATCAATTCACTCGAGATAAAGGGCCTGTTCTGTGCTGTATTTCTCTATGAGTAGAAGTAAACCGAGGCTTTAATCAACTTAGAACAGTGCCTGCCTGCGACTGAACCAATGCTGAGAACTGCCTGCAGGTCGACTGCTCTTTATACTTTCCTTCAAGGGGGAGGAGCCATGGGCGGAGCCCATACATTCCCCAACATGTTCCCCTATGGATAATGCCATACAATGGCCCGTAGGAGAAGCCCACAAGGGCAACAGTATGGCACAGATACAAATATACAAATACAAGTGCGACAGCGCAGATAGAAATACATTGGTGGATTATTAGTATAATACATTCACCACAGAAGGTATCACCCCATCAAACCTTGTTATCTCATGTCAGCTGTCTGTCGAACAATCCAGTCAGTCCGATTCCTGGTTTTGCTATAGCCATGCAAATATATTAATCTCCAGTGGCAGTGCAATTGCCTTCTATAGGCAAAGTTCCAGATGCATTTTCGGGAGGGTGGTGCAAGAATGCCCCCTGTGCCCGCCCCCCCCCCCCAACTCTTCACCCAAAACCTTAAATCGTTGTCCCTTAGTCCTTGAACCGCTTTGTCTAACTTAACAACCCATCATAATCTGTGCACCTCCATTAATTCACTCCTCAATCTAATTTGCTCCAAGAACAGCCCAAGCTTCTCCAACTTAGCCTTGTAAGCTAAAGTCCTTCATTCCTGGAACTATTCTGTGAAAATTCATCTGCCCATTCTTAAGACCTTGACACCTCCCTAAAGTATGGTGACCAAAATTAGATGTGATACTTGGATGTGATCCTTTAGTCAGAGCTTCAGAAAGGTTCAGCATAAGAGTCATAGAATGATACAGCACAGAAAAGGCCCTTTGGCCCATCACATCTGCACCGGTCAAAAGCAACCACCTAACCATTCTAATCATATTTTCCAACACTTTGTCCATGGCCTTGCAGCCTTGGAATCGCAAATGCACATCCAAATACTTAAAATGTTATGAGGGTCTCTGCTACCCTTTCAGGCAGTGAGTTCCAGATTCCCAATACCCTCTGGGTAAAAAGGTTTTCCCCTCGCATCCTCTCTAAACCTCCTGCCCCTTCCTTTAAATGTATGCCCCCTGGTCATTGACTCCTCCACTAAGGGGAAACATTTATTCCATTTTTAAAAAAGTATTTTTATTAAGGTTTCGCAGAATTTTTCATAATAAAACAGTAGTAACCATAATAACTAAACAAACTAGAGTAAACATAGTGCAAAAAGAGAATATACAATAACAATTAAACAGGCATTACCCCACATACCCAGTCTTCCTGGGGCAGCACGGTAGCATGGTGGTTAGCATAAATGCTTCACAGCTCCAGGGTCCCAGGTTCGATTCCCGGCTGGGTCACTGTCTGTGCGGAGTATGCACGTCCTCCCCGTGTGTGCGTGGGTTTCCTCCGGGTGCTCCGGTTTCCTCCCACAGTCCAAAGATGTGCGGGTTAGGTGGATTGGCCATGCTAAATTGCCCTTAGTGTCCAAAATTGCCCTTAGTGTTGGGTGGGGTTACTGAATTATGGGGATAGGGTGGAGGTGTTGACCTTGGGTAGGGGGTAGGGTGCTCTTTCCAAGAGTTGGTGCAGACTTGATGGGCCGAATGGCCTCCTTCTGCACTGTAAATTCTATGTAATTCTATGTAATGTCTGACCTCTGTGTCTGTGTGCCGATCCACGCACGCGCAATGACGCTACTGGTCCTTCGCAACGTCCACCGCGTTTCTCGCGGCGCCACTGCTGCCCACTTTTCTTGCACTGAATCAGTCGCGCTGGGGGCATGTTCGTGCCGTCATGAAACGCGATCGGAGAATCGCCCCCTAAATGTCTTGTGTTAGAATGCGTTTGTTTCAAAATAATTCTGTTCTGCAAGACCTGGTTGATTTAAGCAGCCAGGAAGTGAAATTGATGAAGGAATATGTTTTTGACCTTGGGCTAATGCATAGTGGTTTGCCTGGGAAATTCCCTGGGGGAGTTAATGTACTTTTCATATTCCAGAGTTAAGGTGCTGGATTCTCCGATTCTCAGCTACGTCCCCACACCGGCGTGGGAACAGTGGTGTTTTACGCCAGGAAAACTGGAGCAAAATGGTCACCGATTCCCCGTTTTGCTGAGGGCTATCAGGAGGGCAGCATCGAGCACCCAGCTCTAACTGCCGATATGCCCCGGAGAATTCCCGGGTCCGTGGCCGCGCCGCGCTTCATGGCAGATGCAGTCCGCGGACCCGGCTCACAAAATAGTCCCTCCCCCCCTTTGGTCGACTCACGTGCCCCGGACCACCCACTCCCCAGTACCCCCAGCCCCAAATAATGCCCCCACCACCCGCTGACCAGCCCTCTACCGACTGTGGCAGCGCTGGACTTAGTCACTACCGCCACGGCGAGTTCCCAACAGGTGAGACCATGAGAGACCCACACCATCGGGAACTCGGCTGGTCGGGGGCAGAGCATCAGGGGGTGGGCTTCAGGCAATGGCCTGAGGCCGTCGATATGTGGCGCAGGAGGGGCGGAGCATCGTTAAAGCAGCGCCACCCTCTGTTTGGATGAAAACATGGATTTTCTGGCTGTTCGCAGAACGCGATTTTGGCATCGGTGACCGAAGAATCCAGCCCAAGTTGTTTTTCAGTTTGGGAGATTAGGTGATTGCTGTGTGGAGGTAGAGAGAAAGCAGAGAATTATAGACCAGTAAGTCTAACATCTTAAATTGACAATGATACTTCAAATAAATTAAGTTACTGTTTCTGTTGGGTTTTGGTCTAATGTTATAAAGTGGGAATGTCGTTTGATGTTCTTTCACCATTGCCCCTTAGCCTCCACCCCAAATGCACCATTAAATGTTTGATCTCAGCTCTGTCACCCTTGGAGAGGAAGCCTTGGTGATGACCAAGTGCTTGCCTGCCAGGATTATGTGGAAATTAATACTACTGCTGTTGTAACACTTGGAGCTGGTTCTTGGTAGCATAGATAGAGAATTAGTATGGGTTCATCAATGATCTGTGGCCTGTGTAAATGTGATTTGAAAGGTGGCAGAAGGGACAAATTTGAGATGCTATGTCTGAAATGCATTTTTTTGTGTATTGTTTTCTCGTCCATATAAGAAATCTTGGAAATTTTAGTTGAATTTTCCCTAGTAATTGCAGTTTGTCAAATGTTTTATTTATTAGGTGGCAGATGAAGAAGAATTTATTCAGAAACTTGATTGCAAAGCAGATGAAAACCTCAAGGTGGTTTCAATCTTTGGTAACACAGGTGATGGTAAATCTCATACCCTTAACCATACATTCTTCTATGGACGTGAAGTTTTCAAGACCTCTCCAGCCCAGGAGTCATGCACAGTAGGAGTATGGGCAGCCTATGATCCTGTTCATCATGTTGTCGTCATAGATACTGAAGGTTTGCTGGGAGCGACTGTCAACCTAAGTCAAAGAACAAGATTGCTACTTAAAGTACTTGCTATATCTGATATAGTTATTTACAGAACGCATGCAGACAGATTACACAATGACCTCTTTAAGTTTCTCGGTGATGCATCTGAAGCCTACCTTAAACACTTCACAAAAGAGTTGAAAGCTACCACTGCAAGATGTGGATTGGATGTTCCGTTATCTACTCTGGGACCATCAGTTATAATCTTCCATGAGACTGTGCATACAAAATTATTGGGATCTGGTAAGTTGTACAAAAATCTCTTAATGTTATTAGATCTGGATAGTCAAGTGCATCACTTTAAAAACAAAAAACAAAAATTTTTTTTTAGATCCAATTCATTTTTTCCAATTACGTAGTCAATCCACCTAACCTGCACATCTTTGGGTTGTGGGGGCGAAACCCACGCAAACACGGGGAGAATATGCAAACTTCACATGGACAGTGACCCAGAGCCGGGATTGAACCTGGGACCTCGGCGCCATGGGGCCACAGTGCTAACCGGTCAAGTGCATCACTTAACTAGATCTTCTTCCCACCCCGTAATGTAGTTAGTAAGTATTGGAAACTTATCTAAAAGGATTTATGAAACAAGCTATCTGAACCAATGCTGAGCACATTTGAGGTAGCAGAGCGTTTTGGCCATAAAGTCCTCTGTTCAACCCCAGTATTTTTATATTACCGTGTGGCCTTGTGGCCTTTCTATTCTAAAAGCGAAATGAATCAACTGAGGCTCTGCAATTAAACTAACATTGATGTTGAGGTAATATTGAACTTCAATAAATATGTCGTTGAATGGAAGAGATGTTTAGATGTGAAATTTTATGAGCCTATGTTTTCTCTTTTCAATTTTCTGCTGTCCACTCTGATACGAAAAGAAAATTGACTAGTCAATTTCACATTACCAATGGCTCCTTGTTCTGGAATCTAGAGGGCCTTTACCAGTGACCATCAAGGCCAGTTTAAAAAAGAAATTCCAATTAAGGGGCAATTTTAGCATGGCCAATCCACCTATCCTGCGGATCTTTCTGGGTTAAGAGGGTGAGGCCCACACAGCCGGGGAGAATCTTCAAACTCCACACTGACAGTGATGTGGGGCCGGGATTGAACACGGGTCCTCAACGCCGTGAGGCAGCAGTGCTAACCACTGTGCCACCGTGCTGCCCTATAATATATCCAGTTGACAGAACACACATATGTCAAGTAGCGACAAGTTTTTATTCAGGAAGGCCAATAATATCAGCACATTGCTACTAGAGTTCATCTGAGGAGTGTTCTCAATTTAATCATCTTGAGCTGATTCTTCAAAGCTCTTTCCTTCTGGAGAAGGTCTGGTGGATTTAGTTCCAATAGTGGAACAGACCAAGTCAGCTTACAAGAGGAGTTGACAAGTAGTTGGACTATTACAGTTAAGTGCCAAGAATTTATCATCGCCAATGGAAAAAGTTTAATTATCTCTACTTAATTTTGCATCTCATCACATCACTGAGTTTAATGATTGGAGGTTACCATTGACGATTAGCTTAACTGGACTAGCCATATTTATCCATGTTGCTACAAGATAAGTACAGAGGCTACACAGTATTATTTCCTCACGCTGCAAACCTTCAGACCACCAAGAAAGGTGGAATACTCATCACTCACTTGAATAGGGTTCTTTATTCATTCATGGGATGTGAGCATTGCTGGCAAGGCAGCATTTGTTGATCATCCCGAATTGCTGTCGAGAAGGTGGTGGTGGACATCTTTTTGAATCACTGCAGCTTATCTGGTGTAGAAACACATACAATGCTTTTAGGAAGGGCCAGTGACGGTGAAGTAACAGCGATTTCGGACTTGTTGATGCCGCACTTAGTCAAATGCTGCCTTGATGTCAAGGACAGTTTCTCGCCTCTCGTATAAACAAAGAGCAAAGAAAAGTACAGCACAGGAACAGGCCCTTCGGCCCTCCAAGCCTGCGCCGACCATGCTGCCCGTCTAAACTAAAATCTTCCACACTTCCGGGGTCCGCATCCCTCTATTCCCATCCTATTCATGTAGAACATAGAACAGTACAGCACAGAACAGGCCCTTCGGCCCTCAATGTTGTGCCGAGCCATGATCACCCTACTCAAACCCACGTATCCATCCTATACCCGTAACCCAACAACCCCCCCTTAACCTTACTTTTATTAGGGCACTACGGGCAATTTAGCATGGCCAATCCACCTAACCCGCACATCTTTGGACTGTGGGAGGAAACCGGAGCACCCGGAGGAAACGCACGCACACAGGGGGAGGACGTGCAGACTCCACACAGACAGTGACCCAGCCGGGAATCGAACCTGGGAGGGCTCACTGTATTTGTCAAGTTTCCCCTCAAACGTCATTATCGTCCCTGCTTCCACCACCTCCTCCGGTAGCGAGTTCCTGGCACCCACTACCCTCTGTGTAAAAAAAACTTGCCTCGTAAAACTCCTCTAAACCTTGCCCCTTGCACCTTAAACCTATGCCCCCTAGTAATTGACCCCTCCACCCTGGGAAAAAGTCTCTGACTTTGACTATCCACTCTGTCTATGCCCCTCAATTTTGTACACCTCTATCAGGTCGCCCCTCAACCTCCGTCGTTCCAGTGAGAACAAACCTAGTTTATTCAACCTCTCCTCATAGCTAATGCCCTCCATACCAGGCAACATCCTGGTAAATCTCTCTGTACCCTCTCTAAGGCCTTCTGGTAGTGTGGTGACTAGAATTGAACACTATACTCCAAGTGTGGCCTAACTAATGTTCCATACAGCTGCAACATGACTTGCCAATTCCTATACTCAATGCCCAGGCAAATGAAGGCAAGCATGCCAAATGTCTTAGAACATAGAACAGTACAGCACAGAACAGGCCCTTCGGCCCTCAATGTTGTGCCGAGCCATGATCACCCTACTCAAACCCACGTATCCACCCTATACCCGTAACCCAACAACCCCCCCCCCTTAACCTTACTTTTATTAGGACACTACGGGCAATTTAGCATGGCCAATCCACCTAACCCGCACATCTTTGGACTGTGGGAGGAAACCGGAGCACCCGGAGGAAACCCACGCACACAGGGGGAGGACGTGCAGACTCCACACAGACAGTGACCCAGCCGGGAATCGAACCTGGGACCCTGGAGCTGTGAAGCATTTATGCTAACCACCATGCTACCCTGCTGCCCCTTTCTTCTGCCCCTTGCCCCTAGTCAAGAAGTCTTCTTGACTACCTTCTCCACCTGTGTTGCCCCTTTCAGTGACCTGTGGACCTGTACACCTAGATCTCTCTGACTGTCAATACTCTTGAGGGTTCTACCATTCACTGTATATTCCCTCCCTGTATTAGACCTTCCAAAATGCATTACCTCGCATTTGTCGGATTAAACTCCATCTGCCATCTCTCTGCCCAAGTTTCCAAACAATCTAAATCCTGCTGTATCCTCTGACAGTCCTCATCGCTATCCGCAATACCACCAACCTTTGTGTCATCCGCAAACTTACTAATCAGACCAGTTACATTTTCCTCCAAATCATTTATATGTACTACGAACAGCAAAGGTCTTAGCACTGATCCCTGCGGAACACCACTAGTCACAGCCCTCCAATTAGAAAAGCACCCTTCCATTGCTACTCTCTGCCTTCTATGTAAGAAGTCTTACAACACCAGGTTAAAGTCCAACAGGTTTGTTTCAAACACGAGCTTTCGGAGCACGGCTCCTTCTTCAGGTGAATTCATTCACCTGAAGAAGGAGCCGTGCTCCGAAAGCTCGTGTTTGAAACAAACCTGTTGGACTTTAACCTGGTGTTGTAAGACTTCTTACTGTGCTCACCCCAGTCCAACGCCGGCATCTCCACATCATGTCTGCCTTCTATGACCTAGCCAGTTCTGTATCCATCTTGCCAGCTCATCTCTGATCCCGTGTGACTTCACCTTTTGCACCAGTCTGCTATGAGGGACCTTGTCAAAGGCCTTACTGAAGTCCAAATAAACAACATCCACTGCCCTACCTGCATCAATCACCTTTGTGACCTCCTCATAAAACTCTTATCAAGTTCGTGAGACACGACCTCCCCTTCACAAAACCATGCTGCCTCTCGCTAATACGTCCACTTGCTTCCAAATGGGAGTAGATCCTGTCTCGAAGAATTCTCTCCAGTAATTTCCCTACCACTGACGTAAGGCTCACTGGCCTGTAGTTCCCTGGATTATCCTTGCTACCCTTCTTAAACAAAGGAACAACATTGGCTATTCTCCAGTCCTCTGGGACATCACCTGTAGACATAGAGGATCCAAAGATTTTTGTCAAGGCCTCAACAATTTCCTCTTTTGCCTCCTTCATATTCTGGGGTAGATCCCATCAGGCCTGGGGACTTATCCACCTTAATATTTTTCAAGATGCCCAACACCTCTTTTTGGATCTCAATGTGACCCAGGCTGTCTACACACCCTTCTCCAGACTCCACATTACCAATTCCTTCTCTTTGGTGAATACTAATGCAAGGTATTCATTTAGTACCTCGCCCATTTCCTCTGGTTCCACACATAGATTCCCTCCCCTGTCTTTTAGTGGGCCAATCCTTTCCTTGGCTACCCGCTTGCTTTTATGTATGTGTAAAAAGCCTTGGGATTTTCCTTAACCCTATTTGCCAATGACTTTCCCTGACCCCTTTTAGCCCTCCTGACTCCTTGCTTAAGTTCCTTCTTACTTTCCTTATATTCCACACAGGCTTCGTCTGTTCCCAGCCTTCTTGCCCTGACAAATGCCTCCTTTTCCTTCTGCCGAGGCCTCCAATATCACTCGTTATCCAAGGTTCCTGAAATTTGCTGTATTCTTCTTCCGCACAGGAACGTGCCGGCCTTGAATTCCTTTCAACTGACATTTGAAAGCTTCCCACATGTCAGATGTTGATTTACCCTCAAACATCCGCTGCCAATCTCGGTTCTTCAGTTCCTGCCTAATATTGTTATAATTAGCCTTCCCCCAATTTATCACACTCACCCGAGGACCACTCTTATCCTTATCCACCAGCACTTTAAAACTTACTGAATTGTGGTCACTGTTCCCGAAGTGCTCCCCTACTGAAACCGCTACCACCTGGCCGGGCTCATTCCCCAATACCAGGTCCAGTACAGCCCCTTCCCTAGTTGGGCGATCTACATATTGTTTTAAGAAGCCCTCCTGGATGCTCCTTACAAACTCTGTCCCGTCCAAGCCCCTAGCACTAGGTGAGTCCCAGTCAGTATTGGGGAAGTTAAAGTGTCTAACCACAATAACCATGTTGCTTTTACTCCTTTCTAAAATCTGACTACCTACCTGCTCCTGTATCGCCCGCTGGCTGTTTTGTGACCTGTAGTAAACCCCCAACATTGTGACTGCACCTTTCTTATTCCTGATCTTTACCCATGTAGCCTCGCTGCCTTCTGAGGTGTCCTCCCGCAGTACAGTTGTGATATTCTTCCTAACCAGTAGCGCAACTCCTCTGCCCCTTTTACTTTCCCCTCGATCCCGCCTGAAACATCAAAATCCTGGAATGTTTCGCTGCCAATCCTGTCCATGCCTCAATCAGGTCTCTCTAATGGCAACAACATCATAGTTCCAAGTACTAATCCAAGCTCTAAGTTCAGCTGCCATACCTGTTATACTTTTGCATTAAAACATATGCACTTCAGGCCACCAGTCCCGCTGTTTTCAGCAACATCTCCCTGTCCACCCTTCCTCCGAGCCATAGTGGCCCTAAAACCCAGTTCTCCATCAATTGTTTCACCTTCTGACCTATTGTTCCGGTGCAATAGGCCAGAAGGTGAAAGATGGTTTATTTACACTCAAGGATTACTTCGACATGCAACACGAAACACTACAAGTTAAACTACACCTAACAACTACAATAACCTATACTTAACTTGAGGGCAACCGGTTCAATGCAGATGGACAAGGCCTTTGTCCGGATCTTGCATAGCTGGGTGGAAGAAGTGGCTGTTTCTGCTGGGCTCATCCATCTGGTAGCGATCGTTGGCCTTGAATTTTGTCTGTCTGGTCGTTATGCTGCACTTGTGTCGGCATAGGCCGGATCAGAGAGAGACCGGGCACATGGCTGTGTATCTTAACCCTCTGGGATTTTGCACTCTTTGGGGCGGTCCTTAACTTGGACCCAATAATTCGACAGGCTTTGATCACTGCCTTTGATTTTGGCCAATAAAGGGGCGGGTGCCTTGATGGCTGGGCGTGTCCTTAGCGGTCATTGGCCTTGGCTGTTTGGGCTCCCTGAGTAAAGAGAGTGGCGCCAATTAGTTTGGTTACCTGAGTACAGTTCTTTTGTTCTGGGGAAATGGGCCATTCGAATGCAAATGAGCAGGGGTTTCGATCGCGTCTAGCTTTCTGGGTTGCAAATACACACACAAGCTCTGGGTCTGTCTGAGTTCTGGGTTGACCAAGCCCCTAGCACTAAGTGAGTCCCAGTCAGTATTGGGGAAGATAAAGTGTCTAATCACAATAACCATGTTGCTTTTACTCCTTTCTAAAATCTGACTACCTACCTGGTCCTTTGCAGGTGGCCATGTGAGATCGCTACATCCCATCCTCTTGTTCCTGAACGCAAAGCGTGGTGGGTCACACTGTTGATCCCTTATCCATCCCTGGTGTGCCGGTTACCCTTAGAATAATAGAATTTACAGTGCAGAAGGAAGCCATTCGGCCCATCAAGTCTGCACCGGCTCTTTGAAAGAGCACCCTATCCAAGCCCACACCATATCTCCACCCTATCCCCATAACCCAGTAACCCCACCCAACACTATGGGCAATTTTGGACACTAAGGACAATTTAGCATGGCCACCTAACCACATCTTTGGACTGTGGGAGGAAACCGGAGCACCCGGAGGAAACCCATGCAGACACGGGGAGAATGTGCAGACTCCACAGACAGTGACCCAAGCCAGGAATAGAACCTGGGACCCTGGAGCTGTGAAGCAATTGTGCTAATCACCATGCTACCGTGCTGTCCCTTAGTCAAGGACAGGTTCTACATTACTCTGTCCTATGTTTTTGGAGCATTTACCTAACATTTTTATTAACACATCATACATTCATAAAATACTATAAAACATGTTCCGCACAATTGAATATCTAACTAACACTATCTAAGCTACTCATGCTGCTGGCAAATATCAAACAGAACTTATGTACAATACAAGATTTCAAAACAGTAGCATCACATTTCTACTTAATCTATCAAAGTTACAGAGGTATACGGTCTTTATTTTTAGCAGCGATTACAGTGTTTGTTGAGTTGGGTGAATTCCAAAGAAGGGGCTCGGAGTGTATCTTTCGGGGGGAGCGGGAGCCTCTTTTCCTCCATTTGCGGAGTCTAAGGGTCTGGATGACACTGCAGATTATTGCCTTTACCAGAAGGGCCTCGACTGTGTATGAAAGCGGGTTCCATTTGGCAATATTTTCGCACCAAATGGGGTTTCATTGTCTATCTCTGTGTGGTGTGGTGTCCGGGCTAGAGGTGCCATGTTGTGTGGTGGTGTTCGGGGCTGTGTGGTGTGTGGTACAGAGGCTTGTAATGCGCGCAGTTGTAGGAGTCCAGCGATGATCACAATGTAGGTCCTCTCTTCATCTTGTCTTCTGTCTTCCGTTTTCTGTATATTCCTGGGGGTGCAAGCATAATATCTGTTATTATCTGTAGTTAATATCTCTTTTATTTGTCTTTCTCTCCTCAACTTCAATTACCCATTAGAATCGTCACCATGTGTGACTCCCTCATTTTTTTTTGAAATAACAGTTTGAGAGACAAGACATTGACAAAAAAAATTTTTTGTAAGTGCAGAGATTCTCACAGCTGGTGATCGATGCGGGGAGTGGGCGGACAATTTCTCCGTCCAGTCTTTCCTTTACTGCAACCAGTGATGGCTGAGGCTCATCTCACTAGCCAATTTTAGGGCGGCCAGTTTTATAGAGTTTCATCATCCCAGGGTCCAGAGGTAGTTCGCGTGTAGCAGCATATGTGGCTACCAAGTGTGTCAAATGTGTAAATAGCAGGTGGGGAACGACCAGAGGGCCGCGGAAGGTAAAGGGATGGGTGTACAGACTGTGGCAAAGGGCATTCTTTAAACCACAATAAAAGAACAGAGAAGGGAAAACTAAGACCTGCCAAAGACAGTGTAAAGAACTATTCCAGAGTACTCAAAGTGACGGGAACATGAGGTGCGTGTGGGCAAGGGCAAGAATGGGTGGAATCCTCGGATCAGTGCCATTGCTCCACTACCCCACTTTAACTGACCGGATGCATTTGGGGTCCTCAGGCAGTGCGGGGATTAGTGCCGTTATTCACTACCTGGGTGACCTAAACGAAGGAAAGAATTTGTAACACATGTGAAATCTAACAATTGTTCCTTTAATGGCCATTGGTCAGTAAATGGCGTCGGAAGAGTAACTATGACTCTATCAAGAAATTTGGTGTCAAGCTGACATTAATTAAAACCATGTAACAAGAAAGAAAGAAGGAAAATAAAAAGATGGGCAGGCTCCATCAGAGAGTAGGACACCGTAATTCTTATGCGGTGTCTTTTTCTCATCATCTGGACACCTCGGGGCTCTGTATCAAAAAGCGTTGCAAAAGGATTACCATTAATAGAGTCAGAATTTGAATCATCACCATCTCCCGGTTGCCAGACTCGTGTCCGCTGTTTTTGTGCCTTGGCTGCGTGGGCCGTTGTAGAATCCGAATCGTCATGTCTAACCAGTCTACAAGAGTTTTCGCGGTGCCAAAAAGGGGTTCGTTTGTCATGAGGCGTAGGGGCGGTGGCAGTGAAGGGCAAGTTACTGTTGTCGGGCAGTGGCGGTGGTTCTGGCTGTGGAAGGGGGAATAGGGGGCCAAACATGTCTTGGTCATGGTACCGGGGGCTGGAGTGACTGGGGCCGGGGATATTGTACCAGTGGTCAGTGATCGTGGTCAGTTCGGGGAGGCTGGCGCTGTCGTCGGAGTCAAGCTCATGATGGAATGTCTAATCTGTGGGTGGAGACAAGGTCGGGTCTGTGGGCATGGACGTGCTGTCAGGGCTGGGGGAGGGTTGAACTAGGTTGTCAATGGGCGGGGTGGAATCGTCTGCTATTGCTCAGGAGGTGTGGTGGGAGTGGCTACATTTGAGCTGGTTGATGTGGAACCAACCAGTTTTACCATTGGGGCACATTATCTTGTACACAGAGGGGCTTACTTTGTCCGAAATGGAGTAGGGTCCTGCAAGTTTGTGGGAGAGGAAGGAACTGGGATTGTAAAGGGAAACCATTATAGGACATAGAACTGTACAGCACAGTACAGGCCCTTCGGCCCACGATGTTGTGCCAAACTAGGCTGAAACTGAAATCAAATCAACCCAATCATTCTAGTGAACTCCATATGCCTATCCAATAACCGCTTGAAAGATCCTAAAGTGTCCGACTCCACTACCATAGCTGGGAGTGTGTTCCACGCCCCAACCCCTCTCTGAGTAAAGAACCTACCTCTGACATCCCTCCTACATCTTCCACCATGAACCTTATAATTGTGCCCCCTTGTAACAGCTACATCCACCCGAGGAAAAAGTCGCTGGACGTCCACTTTATCCCTCTCATCATCTCATACACATCAATTAAGTCGCCTCTCATCCTCCTTTGCTCCAATGAGAAAAGCCCTAGTTCCCTCAACCTTTCTTCATAAGACCCACCTTCCAATCCAGGCAGCATCCTGGTAAATCTCCTTTGCGCCCTTTCCAATGCTTCCACATCCTTCCTATAATGAGGTGACCAGAACTGCACACAATACTTCAAATGTGGTCGAACCAAGGTCTTGTACAGTTGCAGCATAACCTCACGGCTCTTAAGCTCAATCCCCCTGTTAATAAATGATGACACACCATAGGCTTGCTTCACGGCTCTATCCATTTGGGTGGCAACTTCCAGAGATCTATGGACATGAACTCCGAGATGTCTCTGCTCCTCCACATTCTTCAGAACCCTGCCATTGACCCTGTAATCCGCATTCAAATTTGTCCTACCAAAATGAATCGCCTCACACTTATCAGGGTTAAACTCCATCTGCCACTTTTCAGCCCAGCTCTGCATCTTATCAATGTCTCTTTGCAGCCTACAGCAGCCCTCCACATTATCCACTACTCCACCAATCTTGGTGTCATCAGCAAATTTACTAACCCAAACTTCAACTCCATCATCCAAGTCATTGATAAAAATCACAAATAGCAAGGGACCCAGCACTGATCCCTGTGGTACACCGCTGGTCACTGGGCTCCAGGATGAAAATTTACCATCTTCCACCACCCTCTCTGTCTTCTATGTGATAGCCAATTACTGATCCAATTAGCCAATTTTCGCTCTATGCCATTCCTCCTTACTTTCTGCATGAGCCGACCATGAGGCACTTTATCAAACGCCTTACAAATCCATGTATACGACATCAACTGCTCTACCTTCATCTATGTACTTAGTTACCTGCGCAAAGAATACAATCAAACTGGTGAGGCAAGACTTACCCCTCACAAATCCGTGCTGACTATCCTGGATTAAGCTGTAACTTTCCAAATGATCATAAATCCTATCCCTCAGGACCCTTTCCAATAATTTACCGATGAACGAAGTGAGACTAATCGGCCTATAATTCCCAGAGTTATACTTATACCCTTTCTTGAACAAGGGGACAACATTCGCCTCTCTTCAGTCTTCTGGCACTATTCCTATAGACAGTGAGGACATAAAGATCAAAGCCAAAGGCTCTGCAATCTCATCCCTCGCCTCCCAAAGAATCCTAGGATATATCCCATCAGGCCCAGGGGACTTATCTATCCTCGGGCTTCTCAAAATTTCTAACACATCTTCCTTCCGAATATCTACCTCCTCCAGCCTACCAGCCTGTATCGCACTATCCTCCTCAACAACATGGCCCCTCTCCTTTGTGAACATTGAAGAAAAGTATTCATTTTGTCTATCCACATATTGTGTGAGGAAACCTCTCCTATATCTTCAGACTCCATGCACATGTTCCCACTACTGTCCTTGACCGGCCCTAACTTCACCTTGGTCATTCTTTTATTCCTCACATAAGTGTAAAAATTCTTGGGGTTTCCCTTGATCCTACCCGCCAAGGACTTCTCATGCCTCCTCCTAGCTCTCCTAAGCCCTTTCTTGAGCTCCTTCCTAACTATCTTGTTTCCCTCAAGTGCCCTAACTGAACCTTGTTTTCTCTTCCTTACATAAGCCCCCTTCTTCCTCTTGACAAGACATTCAACCTCTTTTGTAAACCATGGTTCCCTCACTTGACCATTTCCTTCCTGCCTGACGGGGACATACATATCAAGGACAAACAGTATTTGCTCCTTGCACAAGCTCCACATCTCAATTGTGCTTATCCCTGACAGTTCTTGTTTCCATCTTATGCTCCCCAATTCTTGCCTAATCGCATCATAATTACCCTTCCCCCAGTTATAAACCTTGCCCTGCTGTATGTTCCTATCTCTCTCCATTGCTATAGTGAAAGTCACCGAATTGTGATCACTATCTCCAAAGTGCTCTCCCACAACCAAATCTAATACTTGGCCCGGTTTATTACCCAGTACCAAATCCAATGTAGTCCCGCCTCTTGTTGGTCTATCCACATATTGTGTGAGGAAACCCTCCTGCACACACTGGATAAAAACAGCCCCATCCAAATTATTCGAATTATAGTGGTTCCAATCAATATTTGGAAAGTTAAAGTCACCCATGACAACTACCCTGTGACTACCGCACCTATCCAAAATCTGCATTGCAATATTTTCCTCCACATCTCTGTTACTGTTCGGGGGCCGATAGAAAACTCCTAACAAAGTGACTGCTCCTTTCCTATTTCTAACTTCAGCCCACACTACCTCAGTAGGCAGATCCTCCTCAAACTGCCTTTCTGCAGCCATTATACTATTCTTGATTAACAATGCTACTCCTCCACCTCTTTTACTACCTTACCTAATTTTACTGAAACATCTAAACCCTGGAACCTCCAAATAGCATTCCTGTCCCTGTTCTATCCAAGTCTCCATAATGGCCACAACATCGTCGTCCCAGGTACCAATCCATGCTTGAAGCTCACCAACCTTATTCCTGATGCTCCTCGCATTGAAGTAAACACACTTCAAACCACCTTCATGCCTGCAGGTCTACTCTTGTGACCTTGGTACCTTCCTCAGTACTGCACTACCCTCAAATTCCTGAACTCCAGCAACACTATCTCCTGGACTACAAATCAATTTCTCATCCCCCTGACAAATTAGTTTAAACCACCCCAAAGACTGTAGCAAATTTCCCTCCCAGGATATTGGTGCCCCTCTGGTTCAGGTGTAACCCGTCCTGTTTGTACAGGCCCCACCTTCCCCAGAATGTGCTCCAATTATCCAAGTAACTGAAACCCTCCCGCCTACACCATCCCTGTAGCCACATGTTTAACTGAACTCTCTCCTTTTCCTCACCTCGCTAGCACGTGGCACTGGCAGCAAACCAGAGATGACAACACGGTCTGTCCTGGCTCACAGCTTCCACCCTAGTTCCCTGAATTCCTGTTTTACATTCCCGTCCCTTTTCCTACCTATGTCGTTGGTACCGATGTGTACCATGACTTGTGGCTGCTCCCACTCCCCCTTAAGTATCTTGAAAACATGATCAGAGACGTGACAGACCTTGGCACCCGGGAGGCAACACACCAACCGTGAGCCTCTATCGTTGCCACATTACTTGCTGACCGACTGTATGCTCTATGGGGTGGACGGTTTTGTCAAAGCAGGCTTTATTCTGCTTTTTCCTAGCACCTAGTCAGACAGCTGCAGCGAGCCTTGCTGCTTTAATATTGTCTGTGACTTGTTGGACCACTTTTTCATGGGCTTTCATTCCTTTCATAGGCCGTCCGGTCATGAGAGTGTGGGGGGTGAAACCTGTGGAACTGGATACTGTGTTCCGAATAATCATGAAGGAAAATGGCAGAATTATGTCCCATGTGGCATTATTCTGTTGCACCATGTTTCTCATGGTCGCTTTTAAAGTGCGATTCATTCGTTCAACAATGCTGCTGGATTTTTGGTGATACGTGATGTGAAATTTTTGTTTGATTCCAAAAATCGTTCAAACATTTTGCATGACTGCCGGTGAAATGGGAACCTTGGTCTGACTCAATTCTGCGGGGGAGTCCCCAGCGTGTAAATATCTGTTGGGTCAAAATCTTAGCTGTGGCCTTTGCAGTGTTTGTCCGTGAGGGAAATGCTTCTATTCATTTTGTAACGGTGTTGATTACCACTAATATGTATTTGAAACCATTTCTTCAAGGGAGGAGGGGGCCAATATAGTGGAGCTATATATTTGTCCAAGGGCCATTAACAGGTCGGGTGTGTCTCAATTGTCCCCTCGGGTTTGTCTCAATTGTCCCTTGGAGTACCTTTCAGGATTTTTCTGTGCACAGATTAAACAATTCTCAACATAATATGTCACATCGGATTTTAAATGGGGCCACCAGCACAAAGGTCTTAAATGGGCAGTGGTATTTTCTATCCCCTGATGTCCGTGTCCATCATGAAACTGGTAAATTATCTGGTTTCTGTCCTGGGTGGGGACCACATAAATTCCATTTTTCAAAACTGTACCGTCCTGTACTGTCAGCGAGTCCATGCATTTGTCGTAGGGGGCTGGGAAGTTACCGTCTGAAACTTGTAAGAGTGCCATCTCCCTTTTGGGCCTGGGATAGATCCTCGATATTGGTCTGAGAAACCTGGACCGCGTGTATCGGTTCACTTTTGGGAGGGTTGCCAAAAGTGACTGTGGCGTGATCCTGACTTAGCTAAGGCATCTGCCTTTACATTACCAAGTGGGGAGGAACGATGATGGCTTCTCACTTTAATAATACTGTACGTGCGGTCTTTAGCTGTCCTCAGAATGCGTTTCAACAATGGGGCTGAGGGTAGGGGTTCACCATCAGCGGATACGAACCCTCGAGATTCTCACAGGGGCAGACATTCTGTCAAGCTATTGAACACTTATAAACTGTCCGAATGTATGTCTGCGGGGGTTGGAAAGAAATCGGGGTGCTGCACTACATATGCTTTGGATGCTAGTTCTGCTGCTTGTGATTCTAGGTGGCCGGGCAATTTTGAAATGAAATGAAATGAAAATGAAAAATGAAATAAAAATCGCTTATTGTCACGAGTAGGCTTCAATGAAGTTACTGTGAAAAGCCCCTAGTCGCCACATTCCGGCGCCTTTCCGGGGAGGCTGGTACGGGAATTTTAAAGATATTTCTTCTAATGCGCGTCCCTGTGTGTCTCCTACATAAATTCCACTACCAGTTATTCTCTTTCCATTTTCTATCGTGAAGGAACCGTCTACATATATCTTTAAAGCGTTGTCTATGTTGTGTGGATTCTGCGTTTTACTGCCTGCTCATGTGTGCAATGACTTCGGAATAAAGGGTCCTGTGTGGTGTTGGGCTGCTGGGCTGCTATGATCTGGCACTCGTGGGGTCCCTGCATACTGAAGATTGTCTGCTAGAAATATGTGGGTCTTTGTACGTTTAACTGTAATGTCCCTTCCTTGTAACAACAGTGTCCAGCAAACCGCTCTGATCTGGCTGACTGAATCGTCCTTTAACTTAATCCAATTCAAGAGTGGACTATCCAATTTGAGAGCGGACTATACAGTCAAAGGAAGAGTCCTGGGGAAAATTGATGTACAGAGAGATCTGGGAGGTCAGGTCCATTGTCCCCTGAAAGGTCGATAGAGTGGTCAAGAAGGCATACAGCATGCTTGCCTTCATCGGACGGGGTATTGAGTACAAGAGTCGGCAGGTCATGTTACAGTTGTGTAGGACTTTGGTTAGGCCACATTTGGAATACTACATGCAGTTCTGGTCACATTACCAGAAGGATGTGGATGCTTTAGAGAGGGTGCAGAGGAGGTTCACCAGGGTGTTGCCTGGTATGGAGGGTGCTAGCTATGTAGAAAGTTTGAGTAGATTAGGATTGTTTTCATTGGAAAGACGGAGGTTGAGGGGGGACCTGATTGAGGTCTACAAAATTATGAGAGGTATGGACAGGGTGGATAGCAACAAGCTTTTTCCAAGAGGGGGGGTGTCAATTACACAGGGTCACGATTTCAAGGTGAGAGGGGAAAAGTTTAAGGGAGATGTGCGTGGAAAGTTCTTTACGCAGAGGGTGGTGGGTGCCTGGAAGCTTTGCCAGCGGAGGTGGTAGAGGCGGGCACGATAGCATCATTTAAGATGCATCTATTCTAGACAGATATGTTAATGGGCGGGGAACAGAGGGAAGTAGATCCTTGGAAAATAGGCAACAGGTTTAGATAAAGGATCTGGATCGATGCAGGCTGGGAGGGCCAAAGGGCCTGTTCCTGTGCTGTAATTTTCTTTATTATTTGTTCTTGCCATCTAACAATAGCTGCGTTGGGGTGTGCTAGGTTAAAATCTTTACTGGGTTAAGGCCTGTGATGTATGTAAAATACTGTACTGCCCAAAAGACTGCAAACGAGTGCCGTTCGCAGGCTGTAAATCCTTGATGTACGGGATCCAAAATTCGTTAGGCATAGGCTGGTCACGTCTTTCCTGTAGGAGTACTGCTGATGGGGTTTGGTCGGTGGTTGCTACTTCTATGGCATAGGGAGAGTGTGGGTCTGAACTTGCAAAGCGGGGAATGTGCCGTGGTCGAGTTTGGTGTCTGTGTGCTGAGGAAGCCATTCCCATGGGGCGTTCTTTTTAAGGAACACTGAGAGTGGGGCTGCTTTTATGGCAAAACCATCTCTGGTTCCTGCAATATCCAACTAATCCTAAGAATGACCGGAGTGCAGCGATATTGTAGGGTAGGGGCAATTTAACTATTGACTCAATTTGCTTCTGTTCGATCTCTCTCTTCCCGTGGGTGATAATGGTGGCTGAATAACGGACCTTTTCTTTTAAGATCTGAGTTTTTTTTGGGTTGACCTTGCATCGAATGGATTGCAAAAGACCTAGTAATTCCGAAAGAAGCTTTACATGCTCTTCCTTTGTATCCATCTGTAGGAGTAAGTCGTCCATGTACTGTATAAGGCATTTGGGGCGGGAACATTTGCAAAGTGGGACATCAAACCAATAGTCTCCTACTGAGCTAATCCTATGTTCATAGTCCCTTACTGTGAGCATAGCAGGGGCTCTCGCTGTTTTGGCCATTTTTCATACACATCTATTCACGGGATCAAAGGAAAGGTTGTGGGAGCTCATAAAATCGATACTTAGAATGTGCTCGGCTGTTTGGGGCAAGTCAACTAAAACAACGGGGTATCTGGTGCTTATGGTTCCTATCTGAATATCTCCGGGGGCTGTGATGTATCCCTGCTGTACGTGTCCGGTAAATCCACTAAGGGTGATGGTGTCTGTGGTGGGCCATTTGTCACGCTGGAACATTGTGCAGGAGTTTAAAGTGGTGCGGGACCCTCCTGTGTCCCAAAGAAATTCTACTGGATGTCCCCGGACTGTGCCTGTGACTACTGGTCTGCCTGATTTGTCCCAGACCCAAGTTGGGGAGTCCGAACACCGTCAATCTGTGGTATTGAGTGCTGAATTATTTGAACGGGTGCTAACACTATGTATGGGCCTAACATTGTCCCTAGGTGGGGGGCCTGGGTTGTTGGTGGCATTGTTGGTTCGGGGGGTTTGTCGGCATTCGTGGGCGTAATGTCCCATGTGTCCACAATTATAGCAACATCATGGTGCCTGTGCTCTGGGGTGCTGTCCTTCATGTCTACCCTCATTTATCCATGCTGGGTCCTGGTTCGTTCTAACTGGGTGTATATTTGCTTCTACCTGTTCCTGATCTGCCTCCCTGTGTAGGGATTGTTCCCAAGCTCTGGAGAGTTGCTTTAAAACCCAAACTTCATCGTAGGTTGTGTCTATGGGGTCGTAATTCACACAAGCCTTTTGACCTGCTTCTATGGCGTGGGAGACTAAAGTGCATTTAGATGTGTCAGCGTTATCTCAGTGTGCACGGTTCAAATCCCCAAATACTGCTGTAAAATGGATCCAAAGGCAACCTGCAAATGGGGTCAGATGCTCTCCCTTCTTTTGCCTACAACGGTTCAAACCTTCTACTTGTACCCGATCGCATCTAAAACCTGTAGGGTTCCTCCTCCTACATTCTGGGGTTCTGGTAAAGCTGAGCTGACGGACTGGTCAAAGCTCATTACTATAAGTTTAACTTCCTCCCTTTCATCTAGACCATACATAACCTTTTGCTGGCGTACTCTCAAATAAATTATGCGGGCCTGCGGTGGGTTCTGATCCATTCTAATGGATCTAACATCGACAGCAACTGGATGCAGTAAAACGAGAAACAGGCTTCCGACACAGGAGATGGTCCAACACTGTTTTATTGAACCTGTTGATTGCAGTACATAATTTTCTGTGGGTTGACACTCTATTAACCTAACTGATAACCTCCTACTGGCTTGACCAGACTAGCTCTCTATCACATGGTGATGATGTTCATTGGCCTGTGCACTGTGACTATCTCCCTGGCCGTGTCCTGTGAGAGAGAGAGAGAGCCTTAATGCCCTGTGGGCTTTATAGTGGTGGTGTCCTGTCTGGTGATTGGTTGTTCTGTGTCGTGTGTGTTCATTGGTTAACCTGTGTGTCAGTCACTGCCTGTCTGCATCTCATGATATACATGAGTGGATATTATGACAGCTTCGAATGGATCAATTTTAGCGCAGGCATCTCTCAATTGGGTGAAGTATAATGGGGTGGTGTAAACGCAATCGGACTCCTCCCGATCCGATGACTTGCGCTGTGTGGTGACCGGATCCATGGGGATGTGTGCTGCCTGTGCACTGGTGGTGCGGGTGCTTTCCTTTTCGGGGCATGGGGGGCTCTATTGTGATTTTATGTGTCCTCCACATATCTATGGGTAGTTTCATTTAGTTCTTGCCAATTGGGGGCACCTTTATCGTTAAATTCTGTCCAAAAGTATACCTAAATCCATTTTACACTGAAAGCAGTAACTGCAACTTCTCTATTTGTTGTCTACATTTTGCGTGGTCTACTCTGCTCTGTCATTGTTCTGTAATGGAGCTATGGAGCGCTTGTAAAGCTGCCTTTAAATCCGCTCATTGACTCGTTAATTGTGTTACCTGCTGTTCTGTCTCCTCTCGTACCAAGACTGCGCACTGTGTATCTTGGTAGACTTAATCGTACTGGGTCTGAAAACTGCTAAGGTGAACTAAACAAGATTGGTGTGCCCGTTTGACATCAGCCATCTCTTTATCGTTAGCTGCCAACTGATCCCGGAGTTGCTCAATAATCTTTTCGCTTTCACTATTGTTTCCCTCATTGTTCTCTTCGTTCCCAACTAGCTGCCCGTGGAGCATCCTCACGACCTCCTCTGTGCCTCGAAAATGTGCCAAACAGGACACTATTGCCATCGGCTTTCCACTTTCGCTGCATTTTTCTTATGCACCTCGGTTAGGTTGTCCCACTAAGTTTGTCCTATGCTTCCTGGACATGACTCTACATTTGAACAAAAATTGGACCCCTTTAAATACTTCCTCAACTCTTCTTCCCATATGGGGCACTGCTCTGCTCTGTTGGCCGCTGCGACCTCGAATTCCTGTGGGTTCATTAAACGCTCCATCGCTTTTGCGGCCATTGCTTCTAATATCTCTTTTCCTAATGTCAATCTCAGTTTCCTATCGTTAATTTGGGACGGGGGATAAGGTGGCGATTTGAACTGTGGGTATGGCCTAAGCTATTCACAATTCCCTCGATAGTTTTGACACAATCTAACGAGTTTACCTTATATCCCTGTTAATACGCATGCAGGTTAGTACACACTTCCCAAATTCGTGATTTGGTCGATATGGGCTTGCACTTGAAAATGAAAATCGCTTATTGTCACAAGTAGGCTTCAAATGAAATTCCTGTGAAAAGCCCCTAGTCTCCACATTCCGGCGCCTGTTCAGGGAGGCTGGTACGGGAATTGAACCGTGCTGCTGGCCTGCTTTGGTCTGCTTTAAAAGCCAGCGATTTAGCCCAGTGTGCTAAACTTGTGGTTCTTTCTCTTTCATGCAATTGGATTCAAAGTTTGTGGGTTGTGTCGGAGTGACAAAATCACTTCTAATTCGAATCCCGTCAGAGGTCGCCAGTAATGTTGCCAATCGGCATCAGAGGTCGCCAGTAATGTTGCCAATCGGCATCAGAGTCGCCAATAATGTTGCCAAACGGCATCAGAGTCGCCAATAATGTTGCCAGTTAATAATGATGCTCTTTAGAGTCGGCAGGTATCAAATGATACCACCGCAAGGCTTTACCGGATATCGATCAAAGGACCACACAACCAGTTAGTCAGTTCAAGTTCAAAGATGGTTTATTTACAAACAAGGATTACTTCGACATGCAACACAAAACACTACATCTAACAACTACAATAACCTATACTTAACTTCAGGGCAATCACCTCTATGCAGATGGAAAAGGCCTTTGTCCGGATCTTGAGTGGCTGGGTGGAAGAAGTAGCTCTGTTTCTGCTGGGCTCAACTGTCTGGTAGTGATCGTTGGTCTTGAACTTGTCTGTCTGGTCGTTATGCTGAACTTGGTTTGGCATAGGCCGGATCCAAGAGAGACCGAGCACATGGCTCTGAGTCTGTCTGAGACCTCGGTTGGCCATATTTCCCATGGTCCTTTGCAGGTGGCCATCTGAGATGGCTACACAAGATTTTGACCCAGCAACAGTGTTGGGTCCAGTTATTTATATTAATGATTTGGATGCGAATTTAGGAGGCATGGTTAGTAAGCTTGCAGATGACACCAAGATTGGTGGCATAGTGGACAGTGAAGAAGGTTATCTAGGATTGTAACGGGACCTTGATCATTTGGGCCAGTGGGCCGATGAATGGCAGATGGAGTTTAATTTAGATAAATGTGAGGTGATGCATTTTGGCAGATGAAATCGGGGCAGGACCTACTCCGTTAATGGTAGGGAGATGTGGAGAGTTATTGAATAAAGAGATCTAGGATTACATGTTCATAGCTCCTTGAAAGTGGAGTCACAGGTGGACAGGGTGGTGAAGAAGGCATTCGGCATGCTTAGTTTCATTGGTCAGAACATTGAATACAGGAGTTAGGACGTCTTGTTGAAGTTGTGCAAGACATTAGTACGGCCACATTTCGAATACTGTGTACAGTTCTGTTCACCCTGTTATAGAAAGGATATTTTTAAACTAGAAAGAGTGCAGAAAAGATTTACTAGGATGCTACCGGGACTTGATAGGACTTGAGTTATAAGGAGAGACTGGATAAGCTGGGACTTTTTTCCCTCGAGTGTAGGAGGCTTTGGGATCTTATGGAGGTCTATAAAATAATGAGGGGCATAGATAAGAACATAGAACATAGAACACTACAGCGCAGTACGGGCCCTTCGGCCCTCGATGTTGCGCCGACCTGTGAAACCATCTGAAGCCTATCTGACCTACACTATTCCATTTTCATCCATATGTCTATCCAGTGACCACTTAAATGCCCTTAAAGTTGGCGAGTCTACTACTGTTGCAGGCAGGGTGTTCCACACCCCTACTACTCTCTGAGTAAAGAAACTGCCTCTGACATCTGTCCTATATCTATCACCCCTCAATTTAAAGCTATGTCCCCTCGTGTTGGTCATCACCATCCGAGGAAAAAGACTCTCACTGTCCACCCTATCTAACCCTCTGACTATCTTATATGTCTCTATTAAGTCACCTCTCAGCCTTCTCCTCTCTAACGAAAACAACCTCAATTCCCTGAGCCTTTCCTTGTAAGACCTTCCCTCCATACCAGGCAACATCCTCTGAACCCTTTCCAAAGCTTCCACATCCTTCCTATAATGTGGTGACCAGAACTGCATGCAGTACTCCAGGTGCGGCCGCACCAGAGTTATGTACAGCTGCAGCATGACCTTGTGGTTCCGAAACTCAATCCCCCTGCTTATAAAGGCTAGCACACCATGTTCCTTCTTAACAGCCCTATTAACCTGGGTGGCAACTTTGAGGGATTTATGTACCTGGATGCCGAGATCTCTCTGTTCATCTACACTACCAAGAATCTTGCCATTAGCCCAATACTCTGCATTCCTATTACTCCTTCCAAAGTGAACCACCTCACACTTTTCCGCATTAAACTCCATCTGCCACCTCTCAGCCCAGCTCTGCAGCTTATCTATGTCCCTCTGTATCCTATAACATCCTTCAGCACTATCCACAACTCCACCGACCTTCGTGTCATCTGCAAATTTACTAACCCATCCTTCTGCACCCTCTTCCAGGTCATTTATAAAAATGACAAACAGCAGTGGCCCCAAAACAGATCCTTGCGGTACACCACTAGTAACTGAACTCCAGGATGAACATTTGCCATCAACCACCACCCTCTGTCTTCTTTCAGCTAGCCAATTACTGATCCAAACCGCTAAATCACCTTCAATTCCATACTTCCTTATTTTCTGATAAGGTAAACATCTTTCCCCAAAGGGAGTGGAGTCTAAAACTAGAGGCCATAGGTTTAAGTTAAGAGGGGAGAAATACAAAAGGATCCAGGGGGGCAATTTTTTCACAGAGGGTAGTGAGTGTTTGGAACGAGCTGCCAGAGGCAGTAGTAGAGGCAGGTACAATTTTGTCTTTTAAAAAGCATTTAGACAGTTATATGGGAAAGCTGGGTATAAGACCTAAGACCATAAGACATAGGAGTAGAATTAGGTCACTCGGCCCATCGGGTCTGCTCCGCCATTCAATCATGGCGTATATTTTTCTCATCCCCATTCTCCTGCCTTCTCCCCATAACCCCTGATCCCTTTTTAATCAAGAATCTATCTATCTCTGTCTTAAAGACACTCAGTGATTTAGCCTCCACAGCCTTCTGCGGGAAAGTGTTCCACAGATTCACCACCCTCTGGCTGAAGAAATTCCTCCTCATCTGTGTTAAAGTCCCTTTAGTCTGAGATTGTGTCCTCTGCTTCTTATACAGGCTCCGAAGTACATCCCTGGTCTTGTATCCAACCCTCTCGACATGAATTCTAACATTGTATTTGTCTTCATAACTGCCGACTGAACCTGCATGTTAACCTGAAGAGAATCTTGAACAAGGACTATCAAGTCCCTTTTGTTCCTGATTTCCTGAGTATTTCCCCATTTAGAAAATAGTCTATGCCTCCATTCCTCCTTCCAAAGTGCATATCCTCACACATTTCCACGCTGTATTCCATCTGCCACTTCTTTGCCCACTCTCCTAGCCTGTCCTAGTCCTTCTGCAGCTCGCCTGCTTCCTCAATACTACTTGTCCCTCTACTGATCTTTGTATCATCTACAAACGTAGCAACAGTGCCTTCAGTTCCTTCTTCCAGATCACTAATATGTATTGTGAAAAGTTGTGGTTCCAGTACAGACCTCTGAGGTATGCCTCTAGTCACCGGCTGCCATCCTGAAAAAGACCCCTTTATCACCACTCTGGAGGGTTATGGGCCAAATGTGGGACAATTGGGACTAGCTTAGTGGTAGAAACTGGGCGGCAGAAACTGTTGCTATCTTAGGGGCCTCACGGTAGCATGGTGGTTAGCATCAATGCTTCACAGCTCCAGGGTCCCAGGTTCGATTCCCGGCTGGGTCACTGTCTGTGCGGAGTCTGCACGTCCTCCCCGTGTGTGCGTGGGTTTCCTCCGGGTGCTCCGGTTTCCTCCCACAGTCCAAAGATGTGCGGGTTAGGTGGATTGGCCATGCTAAATTGCCCGTAGTGTAAGGTTAATGGGGGGATTGTTGGGTTACGGGTATACCGGTTACGTGGGTTGAGTGGGGTGGTCATTGCTCGGCACGGCGTCGAGGGCCGAAGGGCCTGTTCTGTGCTGTACTGTTCTATGTTCTATGGGCAAGTTAGGCCGAAGGACTTGTTTTCATGCTATAAACCTCTGACTCTATGACAGTGAAGGAATGATGATATAGTTCCAAGTCAGGATAATGTATAGCTTTGAGGGGAACTTCCAGGTGGTGGTGCTCCCTTGCATCTGCTGCTCTTGTCTTTGGTGGTAGAGGTTGTGGGCTTGGAAGGTGCTGTTAAGGAACATCTTGTAGATTGTATAAACTGCTGCCAAAGTTGGATGGAGGGAATGTTGAAGGTTGTGAATGGAGTGTCAGTCAAGCAGGCTGCTTTGTGCGAATGCTGTTTTATGTTTGTATGCTGTGTTCCTTCCTGTCACACCCTGGGTATCTTTACCTGCGCCGCGAGCCTTGTCTTTTCTTTTTAATTTTCCAATCTCCTCTCATGTGAACTCTTTTATAAAAATATTTTTATTCAAGGCTCTTCAAAAAAATATAAATATCCAAAACATCAAAAGAACAACCGAAGAACAAGAAAAGACCACCCAACAACCCCAACCCTCCAACCTTTCTAACACCAACACTCCACCCCCTCGCTGACTCTTTAATCCTCCTTGAAGAAATCGATATACGGTTTCCATCTCCAATTGAGCCCTTGTACCGACGCCCACAGAGTGAACTTGATCTTCTCTAACCGCAGGAATTCTGCCAGCTCGCTCACCCAAACCGCTGCCTTTGGCGGCTCCGAGTCCCTCCAACATAACAAAATCTGGCTCTGGTCTGTCAGGGAGGAAAAGGCCATTGCATCAGCCCCTCTCCCCACCCTGTACTCCCGGGTCGTCCGACTCACCAAATATCACTGCCTCTGGACTCGGGGGTCAGCTTTCCCCCCACAACCTTGGACATAAAATCAAAGAACCCCTGCCAGAACATCCTCAGCCTTGGACACCCCAAAACATGTGGACATGACTCGCGGCACCCACAGCTATCCTCCACCCCCTCAAAAGTCCTGCTCATCCTCACCACCCTAAGCACCACTTTAAACAAGATGAGGCTTAACCTCGCACAGGATGAGGACACATTTACCTTCTGCAAAGCCTCAGCCCAAAATAATAATCTTTATTGTCACAAGTAGGCTTACATTAACACTGCGGTGAAGTTACTGTGAGAAGCCCCGAGTCACCACATTCTTGCGCCTGTTCGGGTACATCGAACATAGAACATACAGTGCAGAAGGAGGCCATTCGGCCGATCGAGTCTGCACCGACCCACTAAAGCCTTCACTTCCACCCTCTCCCCGTAACTCAATAACCCTTCCTAACCTGTTTTTTGGTCACTAAGGGCAATTTATCATGGCCAATCCACCTAACCTGCATGTCTTTGGACTGTGGGCTGCATGGGGGAGAATTCAGAATTTCCTAATTACCTAACAGCACGTCTTTCAGCACTTGTGGGAGGAAACTCGAGCACCTGGAGGAAACCCACCCGTACACAGGGAGAACATGCAGACTCTATACAGATAGTGACCCAAGCTGGGAATTGAACCTGAGAATCTGACGTTGTGAAGCAACAATGCTAACCACTCTGCTACCATGCCCATGTCCTAGCCCCCAGCTTCTCTCCCAACTCCTCCTCCAACTTGCATTTAACATCCTCCACCCGGGCACTCTCCCCTATTTCGTCCTCTGACAGAAGCTTATCTTGCATCACTGGATGCGACAACCCCGGGAAAGACTGTACCTCTCTCCTTACAAAATCCCGAACCTGCAGGTACCTAAACCCATTCCCCTTAAGCAACTCAAACAATTCTTCCAAGTCCCCAGCCCTGCAAATTTGCCCCCTATAACCAAGTCCCTGAAGTATTGAACCCTGCCACCCCTGGAACCTCGCATCCAGTCATGCAGGCACAGACCTATGGTTATCGCAAATAGGCGCCCACAACGACATGCCCTCCAACCTCAAGTGCTGCCTACACTGTCCCCACACTCTCCGAGCCGACACCACCACAGGACTAACGGAATACGTGGCCTGTGAGAACGGCAGAGGCGCCAACAACAAAGACCTCAAGCATGCCCCCCCTGCATGTTGCCACCTCCACCCATCCCCAAACCGACCTCTCTTCCATGGCTTATTTCCTCACATCGCAATGTTTGCAGCCCAATAATAATTTATCAAATTCGGCAACACCAGATCCCACCCCTCGCCCCGGCTCCAGGAGAGCCCGTTGTACCCGCGTGGCCTTCACCGACCACACAAACCTTGAGATCAACTCATTAACTTCTCTGAAAAATGACTTTGGAACAAAGGTGGGGAGGCTCTGAAACACGAACAGAAACTTAGGCAGCATCGTCATTTTAACTCTTCGCACCAGCCCTGCCAACGACAACAGCAGCACATCCCACCTTCTTAAATCTGCCTTCATCCCCTCCACCAATCAAACCAAATTCAGCCTATGCAGCTGGGCCCAGATCCGCGCCAACTAGATACTGAGGTATCTAAAGCTCGTCCCCACGACCCTAAACAGCAGTTCCCCTAATCTCCTTTCCTGCTCCCTAGCATTGATCGGGAACACTTCATTCTTTCCCAGATTCAATTTATACCCTGAAAACCGGCCATGTTCTCGCAAAATCCCCAACGTCCCCCAATGCAGCCCAACGGCCTGCTTAATTCCTCGACGCCCTGAGAGCCACTGCCAGTGGCTCTATCGCCCAGGTGAAAAGCAATTGGGAGAGCGGACACTCCTGCCTCGTCCCACGGTGCAACCCAAACTCACTCAGTTCATCCGCACACCCGCCACTGGCGCCATGTACAGCAAGCTGACTCAATCCGCAATCCCCTGCCCGAACTCGAACTCCCCAACACCTGAAACAAATTTGCCGATTCCACCCGTCCATTGCCGCCACTACCTCAACCTCCTGCGGGCATCATAATCATGTTATGGGCCCTGCACACGCCCCTCCTCCACCCTGGGAAACTCCTACCCATCCAGGAACCACCTCATCCTCTCCTTTTCCCCTTGGGGGTTCTGACTCAAAATGCCTCCTATAAATGGGCAGCAGGGTAGCATGGTGGTTAGCATAAATGCTTCACAGCTCCAGGGTCCCAGGTTCGATTCCCGGCTGGGTCACTGTCTGTGTGGAGTCTGCACGTCCTCCCCCTGTGTGCGTGGGTTTCCTCCGGGTGCTCCGGTTTCCTCCCACAGTCCAAAGATGTGCGGGTTAGGTGGATTGGCCATGCTAAATTGCCCGTAGTGTCCTAATAAAAGTAGGGTTAAGGGGGAGGTTGTTGGGTTACGGGTATAGGGTGGATACGTGGGATGAGTAGGGTGATCATGGCTCGGCACAACATTGAGGGCCGAAAGGCCTGTTCTGTGCTGTACTGTTCTATGTTCTAAATACCCCATTCACCCCCTCCAGATCCATTACCACCTTACCTCCCTCATCCCACACCACACCAATCTCCCTAGCTGCTGCCTGCTTCTTCAAGTGGTGGGCCAGCATCCTACTTGCCTTCTCCCCGTATTCATACTCCGGCCGTCTGCAACTCCCTCCCCCCCCCCCCCCCCCCCCCCCCCCCCGCCTTCTCCGTCGACACAAACCCAAACACCAGCTTCACAGCTTCCTACTAACCACATACCTACCCCCCGGATCAGCTACAATTATGCTCATCTCAAGCACCACCCTCTTGTTGATCAGCACCGACCCCCCCTCATCTTCATATCCAGCCCCAAGTGGAACACCTGCCCCACCCAGCCCATCCTCAGTCTCGCGTTATGCCCATATTGAGGTGCGTCTCCTGCAGAAACACCACATCCGCCTTCAGACTCCTCAGATGCGTAAACGCATGTGATTGTTTAACCAGTCCATTCAGCCCTCTCATGTTCCACAAAACCAGCCTGGTGGCTCCACGCCCCCCTCCCCTGCCAATCAGCCGTACCCCTTCCTGGGCATCACGCATGCCTCCAGGCCCACCCTCGGATGTCCACTGCCATCTCTTTCCCTTCTCAACTGCGTCACATCAGCCACTCCCATATCAGCAACTTCCCACCCCCACACAATGAACCAACCCCATCTACCCCCCACCCCCCATGCCTTATTCCCACTTCACTTCCATTAACTAGCTCGCCCAGCCAGCATGTTGGCCCCGTCCAAGGCCTGTAACCTCCCCATCCCCCCTCCAATCCATCTATCCTCCCCCTAGCCACCAACTGACAAAGAAAAACAAAACAAAATTGCATTCACTATCGCCGCTTCCCTGTCAACCCACCACAAACCCAAAGCTCCTCTCCAAAGTTCAGTTTTCTCACACTCCTCCTAGTCCATGATCTCTCAAAGTCCCTCTCCTCCTCTGGCGAGTCAAATTAAAACTCTTTCTTCTGAGAAGTCAAGCAGGCAGGGTATAAAACCCCAAACTTCATTCCCTTCTTGAAGAGGGCAGCCTTTATCCGGTTGAACCTGGCTCTCTTCTTCGCCAACTCCGCACCCAGGTCCTGATAGATCTACAGCTCATTCCCTTCCCAGGTGCACCTCCTGGTCTGCCTCGCCCACTGCAAAGTCTTCTCTTTGTACAAGAAGCGTTGCAATCATCATAGTTATCATAGAATTTACAGTATAGAAGGAGGCCATTCGGCCCACCGAGTCTGCACTGGCTCTTGGAAAGAGCACCCTACCCAGACCCACATGTCCACCCTATGCCCAGAACCCAGTAACCCCACCCAACACTAAGGGCAATTTTGGACACTCAAGGCAATTTAGCATGGCCAATCCACCTAACCTGCACATCTTTGGACTGTGGGAGGAAACCGGAGCACCCGGAGGAAACCTACGCACACATGGGGAGATCGTGCAGACTCCACACAGACAGTGACCCAAGCCGGGAATCGAACCTGGGACCCTGGAGCTGTGAAGCAAATGTGCTAACCATTATGCTACCATGCTGCCCAATCGCACCACCATCAACCTCGATGGCTCCCCAACCTGCAGCCTCCTTCCCGGCACCCTGTGAGCCCGATCGACCTCGATGGGCTGATCAAAGACCCCCCTACCCCATAAACTGCTTCAGCATCCTTGCCACATACTTGGTGGCGTCTGCTCCCTCGATGCCCTCGGGCATCCCAACTATCCTTAAATTCTGCAATCTGGAGTGATTCTTCAGGTCCTCCAACTTCTCAAGCCTCTTCTGGCTGTCCAACACCATCCCCAACTCTGCCGGCAGCGAGGCCATCCACTCCTCAAGCTCCCCCACTGCCTCCTCCACCTTCTGTATCGTCAGACCCTGAGCCTCTGTAATGGCTACTAAATCACAATTCCACATGTCCATCCTCAACCTTAACTCATCACTCACTGAAAGTTCCTATCTAGCTCCGAGGCATCTCCTTAACCCTGGCACCGGGCAGGTTACACAGCCTTCGGGGCTCACGTTTTTGTCTGCAGAGAACAGTATCTATCCCTCATACTACAACTACATTTGTTTTCATTCCCGCCCACATCCCCATGAATGGTCCTCTGCACCATTGTGCTGTGGTCAGTTTGCTCATCCTCCCTGTAGACGCTGCAAGGAATGTATTGGAGAGGTTCAGTGGCTGAGGTTGCTTCATTGCTATCTTTTGGGTCCTCATACCTGTGTCATTACAGTCACAAGCCCCTGTCCCTAACTATGGACCAAATCTGAAGTACATACATGAACGGGTCTGACTCGGTTTGCTAGTGCTGTTGGGAGGAGTTTAAACTAGTTAGGCAGAGGAAAATAGTAAAATAGTAAAAAATGTTTGGAGAAAAATTGGAGTAGTAAAATAGAGATACATCATGCTATAGTAAAGGAAGCAAGTCAGAGTGAGTTCAGCTATGTTGAATGTCAAGAAAGTAAGACAAGGCTGGATGGCCTTGACTTTAATGCCAGGAGTGTAATAGGTAAGATTGACGAGTTAAGGGCATGAATTGACACATGGAATTGTGACATTGAAGCTTTATGGGTAGAACTCAGGAATAAAGGGCAGCCTCACGGCGCCGAGGTCCCAGGTTTGATCCCGGCTTTGGGTCACTGTCTATGTGGAGTTTGCACATTCTCCCCATGTTTGCCTGGGTTTCACCCCCACGACCCAAAGATGTGCAGGGTAGGTGAATTGGCCACGCTAAAATTGCCCTTTAATTGGAAAAAATGAATTGGGCACTCTAAATTTATTTTAAAAAGGGAATACAAAGGGAGCAGCCCTACTGGGAATGAGCAGCATGCGGCACAGTGGTTAGCACTGCTGCCTCACAGCGTCAGGAACCCGGGTCCAATTCCAGCCTCAGGTGACTCTGTGGAGTTTGCATGTTCTTCCCGTTTCCTCCGGGTTCTCTGGTTACTTCCCACAGACCAAAGATGTGCAGTTAGGTGAATGGCCATGCGAAAACTGCCCCTCAGTGTCCAAAGATGTGCAGTTTAGGTAGGGTTGGCCTCGGTGGGGTGCTCTTTCAGAGGAATGGTGCAGACTTAATGGACCTCGATGCACTGTAGGGATTCTATGGAAACCTCATAGACCCATTGTAAGATGTGAGCAAATTGAATAATGGCTTCTTTCCTGTGTTTTCATTCTGCATTTTCATATGTTGTTTTTGATAGGCCAAGTTCAGAAGCATATTGATTTGCACGAGATGCAAATGAGGCCTCATCTGGTATTGCATATATCTGCTTAACACAAATTTGTGGGCGGATCCCTGGGATTTGGTTCATCAGGATATGACTGTGGTTATAACAACTTGGACATAACAGCTGTAGCTTTTGCAATATAACTATAGTTTGTAACACCAAGAGACAGATTTCTGTTGATTCATAGAATTTACAATGCAGAAGGAGGCCATTCAGCCCATCGAGTATGCACCGGCCCTTGGAAAGAGCCACCTACCTAGGCCCACACCTCGGGGGGGATTGTTGGTTGAGGTGAGTGAAGATTGGGCTGGGGGGGGGAAATGTTTATTTTACCATGTTGATGTCACTGTTTATGTTATTGTTATGAAAATTTTCAAATACCTCAATACAATATTATATTTTTTTTAAAAAAGCATTGGAAGAGGAGAGCAAGAAACAAAAACCTCAGCTGGCCATGAAGAGGGCCCAGAAAAAAAAAGAGGCCAGCGAACCGTTTGCCTAGTCAATCCACTGTCATCCTATTCAGCAAACGTGGCAGAGACTGACCTGCCAGAGTGAGGCCCCTGAGCCTCTTAATTCGGTGCAAACCAATCAGAGTCAACATGCCAAATAATCCGCTGCCTTTCTTATGCATTCTAAATTGTTACTTCCTTTGAAATTTGGCATTCTTGATACTGATCAGTACAAGCCGAAAGCATCGACTGTATGTCTCTTATTTTTCAGCAACCTTCAACTCTTACATTTCTTACACATCTGTGATTTTCCTGCATATTTGAGCCCTATTCTCTCTATTTTGTGGTCGATTAGAATACTTCAGTGTGATCATCATACCATTGTGCTTCGTAAGCCTAACCAAACACTCTTACCCCATCAAAGACATCCTATCTTTCCAACACTACAATATCCTCCCTTGTTGTCATTTTTAAATCTGTGTTGTATTATTGAGTATCTTTAAGACAAAGATAGATAGGTTCTTGATTAATAAGGGGATCGGGGTAACGGGAGAAGGCACGAACATGGGGATGAGAAACATATAGAACAGTACAGCACAGAACAGGCCCTTCGGCCCTCGATGTTGTGCCGAGCTTTGTCCGAAACCAAGGTCAAGCTATCTCACCCCCTGTCATTCTGGTGTGCTCCATGTGCCTATCCAATAACTGCTTGAAAGTTCCTAAAGTCTCCACTATCACAGCAGGCAGTCCATTCCAGAACCTACCTCGGACATCCCCCCTATATCTCCCACCCCGAACCTTATACTTATGCCCCCTTTTAACAGCTACATCCACCCGAGGAAATAGTCTCTGAACGTCCATTCTATCTATCCCCCTCATCATCTTGTAAACCTCTATTAAGTCGCCTCTCATCCTCCTCCGCTCCAAAGAGAAAAGCCCTAGCTCCCTCAACCTTTCCTCATAAGACCTACCCTCCAAACCAGCCAGCATCCTGGTAAATCTCCTTTGCACCCTTTCCAATGCTTCCACATCCTTCCCATAATGAGGTGGCCAGAATTGCACACAATACTCCAAATGTGGTCTCACCAGTGTCCTGTACAGTTGCAGCATAACCCCACGGCTCTTACACTCAAGCCCCCTGTTAATAAACACGAACACACTATAGGCCTTCTTCATGGCTCTATCCACTTGAGTGGCAACCTTCAGAGATCTGTGGACATGAACCCCAAGATCTCTCTGTTCCTCCACATTCCTCAGAACCCTGCCGTTGACCCTGTAATCTGCATTCAAATTTATCCTACCAAAATTAATCACCTCGCACTTATCAGGGTTAAACTCCATCTGCTATTTTTCAGCCCAGCCCTGCATCCTATCAATGTCTCTTTGCAGCCTACAACAGCCCTCCACCTCATCCACTACTCCACCAATCTTGGTGTCATCAGAAAATTTACTGATGCACCCTTCAGCCCCCTCCTCCAAGTCATTTATAAAAATCACAAATAGCAGAGGACCCAGCACTGATCATATCAGCCTTGATCGAATGGCAGAGCAGAGTCAGTGGGCCGAATGGCCTAATTCTACATCTTATGGTCTTATTAACAAATATGAGGCAGCCTTCTGAACCCTATGATCTCAGCCTCACCTGCTCACAATCAGTGCAATGTAATTGCATTTTCAGGACCATTTCCTGACTATTGTACTGTCAGTTCAACTGTAAGGAATTAAATGCATGCGACAACCCACAAACATATTAGAATATTAAAATATTTTATTCTCTCTCAACTCTACTGCAGATAGACCTTCAGAGATACCAGAAAAACTGCTACAGGAGCGATTTCGCAAACTTGACAGATTTCCGGAAGCTTTCTGTTCCATCCAATACAAAGGAACCAGAACATATAATCCTCCAACAGACTTTTCTGGAGTGTTGCGGATGATCGAACAACAGTTAAGCAATAACACAACTCGATCGCCCAGACCTCCAGCAATCATTTTCAAGGCTCTGAATGTAAGACATTGAATGAAGCATTAAAATCCTGTTTAATCTGGGAGACTCAGCAGCACCATCTATCAAAACAAGTGCAAGGTTTCAGTCAAATTGGTCACTTATATTAGCTGGTCTCACTTGGAGTTCATTTTACTTGTAGAAGTGGAGTCTCTACTTTCATTTCTAATCTTGCCAGCCTTTTATTAACATGCTAGAATGGAGTACAGGGCACATTTGTTGGGGACAAGGGGACTTTTGAGATGCAACAAAAAAAAAAACAGCCTATCACACAATTGCATTGCTAGTCTAGCAATATAACTGCTATGCTACCATAAGTAGTTGGTTTATATGAATTGTCTGGACAGTGCCATTCAAAGAATGTTAGTTAATTTACTGCTAACTGGTGGAAACTTGGCTCAGATGACAACTTCCTTGCTTTTGAATGAGATGGGTGTTGGTTGAAGTCTCAAATGGAGTTGAGCATCTAACATTTCGGAACAGTCTTTGTTCCTGCATCAAGCTTTTTTTTGAACAGCAAAGTAGGACACCCACAGAAAGCCACAGGGGTCTTTCTTTGCATCGGCAAATTGCGTTTCATTATGTCATTCGGCTCTGATTTACAATTTTAGCTGAACGTTTGGGAGCAGAATGATGGCTTCACTGTGAAGTGAACATGATGTGATTCAGATCATGGGCCAGAAGAGAGTCTTCCCAACCCATCCTCAACCTTAATAAAAATAACTGCAAAAACTCTATGAATGTATTATAGACAAATTCAAAAAGAAAAGCATAGTCACAGTTTGAGCTGGACAACTTTCAGGAGAGCGCATGTGTACAAAATCCATAGAAAACCAGAATGGCCTAATAAACTGTAACTATACAGTCCTAGGGCTTCTGCTGGAGTCAGAAAATAGTTACAACAAATAGAACATTCAAGTTTCATTGACTGCATTGTTGGTATTGAATAATTGCTAGGCAATGCATGTAATGACGATGCTTTAATGTCTTGATTGAAACCAAAAACTCCTGAGCGGGATTCTCCAACCCCCTGCCGGGTCAGAGAATCCCCGGGGGGCGGTGCGAATACCGACCCGACGTGACGCCGGCTGCTGTATTCTCTGGCGCCGTTTTTTGGGTGGGGTTCACGCTACGCCGGTAGGGAGCCGGGACAATTCTCTGGGCCCCGACGGGCCGATTTGGCCGTCTGTTTTTGGCCAGTCCCGCTGGCTTCAGTTAGGCATGGTCCCACACGGTGGAACCTGGCAGGTAAGTTAGCTGGGGCGGTCCTTGGGGGCGGGGTGGCGAGATCCGACCTGGGGGGAGGTGGGGGAGGGGGCACGGTGGACTGGCCCACGATTGGGGCCCGCCCACCGATCTGCGGGCTGGCCTGTGCCGTGGGGGCACTCCTTCCTTCTGCGCTGGCCCCTGTAGGGCTCCGCCATGGCCGGCGCAGAGAAGATCACGGCATGCAGAAAATCACGCCGGCACTTTGGCGCATGCGCGAACTCACACAGCCCCTTCGACGCCAGCTAGAGCGACGCCAACCCCTCCAGTGTCCACCTAGCCCCCGTGAAAGTGGAGGTAAGTGGAGAATTCCTCACTTTCGGGGGCCGTTGACGCCGGAGTGGTTCATACCAGTTTTCATGCCGGCATCAGGCCGATTTCAGTGTAAAGCGGAGAATCCCGCTGCCTATTCCTGACCAACCTCCCTCCCTAAAACTTAGGTTTCCACTAAGGCTCCTGACACTTACTGGCCAGATATTGAATCTAGCTGGGTGTTGGACTGGTCTTTAGGAAGAGTTATTTAACTCTTATTTAGGAAGAGTGCACTGTCTTTATGGTTCATCTGCCTCTATGCCCCAAACCTGTCATAAGAATATGTGAAATATAGTCGCTTGCTCTGCCATTCAATAAGATAATGGCTGGTCTGATTGTGGCCATAATTTTCCTTTCTGTCCCCCATAATCTTGAACTCCATTTTTTAAAATCCTATTATTACATCCACGGAATTCTGGCTAAGCCAACATTTTATTGTCCATCCCTAATTTCTCTGGAGAAGGTGATCATGTGCTGCTGCCTTGGACTGTTGCAGGTCATGTGGCGTATGTAGACCCACAGTGGTGTCAGGAAGGGAGTTCCAGGATTTTGACCCAGTGACTGTACTAAACTGCCTATGTTAATCATAAATCTGTCCAATCCGCCTTGTCGGCATGGACCTCATTCCCACAAGCCAAAGGTGTTCAGGGTATGTGGGATGGCAATGCTAAAATGTCCCTTAATTGGAAAAATTGAAAAGAAATCCGTCCGACCTAGCCATGGATATATTCAATAACCCAGCCTCCATTGCTCTCTGTGAAAGAGAATTCCAAAGTATTTTGAGAGAAGGAATTCCTCCTCATCTCCGTATTACCTTTAAAACATGCCCTGTAGTTCTAGATTTCCTCCCAAGAAGAAACATACACCAACATCTACCAATCATGCCCCCTCAGAATCATTTTAAAAATTTCATCCATGATATGCGGGCATCACTGGCTAGATCAGCCCTTCCCTAATTGCCTTTAAGAAGATGGTGGTAAGCTGCCACATTCACCCTCTGCAGTCCATGTGGTGTAGATACACCCACAGTGCTGTTTGGGAGTTCCAGGATTTTGACCCAACAATATGTATCCCAAGTCAGGATAGTAAATGGCTTGAAGGGAAATTCCAGCTGGCATTGTTCCCATGTGTCCATGGAGGGAGTGCAGCGAAGATTTACCAGGCTGATTCCTGGGATGTGGGACTGTTATATGAGTTGGTTAGGATTATATTCATTGGTCTTTCATGGCGTCCATGGAATGAGTGGTCGCACACAGGGGCTCCGGCTCAAAGGAGATTTCAGCCCTTTTTACCCGAAAGTGGGGTAATTTAGACAAAAAAGTGTAGCTGAAGGTGTGGAGGAGGAATTCTGCCCGTGAGTGGCATGTCTGTTGGTTACCAGACCCGGCAGAAAAAGGTTAAAGACCTGGCCAAGGAACTGGGGAAGACCTATGGCTCAGTAGCAATTGGGAAGAAGGAAGAGGGTGAAGGGTTGTTTCAAGTTGGAAAGCCCCAGATGAAGCAGTTGATGCCGTTTATTAGAGAGGAGTTCCACCAGAGGATCGGTCACAGGCCATCGAGGGAGCGGCGGCAGCCTTGAAAGGATCAATGGAGCGAGTTGAGAAATGTCTGCAGGTACAGGGGTCGCAGATCCGGGAGATGGAGAAGGTGATGTCCAATCACAGTGATCGGGTGGTGGCATTAGAGGCGGACGTGGGACTCCTGGGGGAGTCGTTAAGGGCTAAAATAAAGGAACAGGAGAACAGATCCAGAAGGCAGAGCCTGCAGTTTGTTCACTTGCCAGAGGCTGTGGAAGGCAAAAGTGCCACGAGATACACCTCAAGGATGCTGGCGGGGCTGGTGGCAGAGCGGGTGCTGGACAAGGCCCCAGAGTAGAAACCAAGAGTAGGAGAGCCGCCGCGGGGGATGATAGTGAGGCTTTATAAGTTTGTGGAGAAAGAGGCGATCCTGCGATGGGCCAGGGAGAAACGGAACTGCGAATGGGAGGGGAACAGGGTCTGAATCTATCACGATATCAGAGGGGAGCTGGCAAAAAGGCGAGCCGCGTTTAACAAGGCCAAGGCGGTTTTTTCCGAACGCAGATCCGGTTTGGGGTACTGTGGGTGACCTTTGAAGGCCGGGAAGATTATTTTGGAACTCCAGAGGAGGCCAATGACTTCAGCAGAGACCAAAAATTGGGGGAGAATATAATGTTGATGGGAGATGGAAGAGCTGGAACAATAGAGATAGGATGATCCGAGTATTGTGGGGGCTTTTTCACCTGGGTGATTTTGTCATTATGATTGTTTGTAAGGGGGCAACTCCTTTCTCCCCACCCACCTCTCCTCCTCTTCCCTCTCCTCCCCCCTTCCCCCTCCCCACCCCCTTCCCCCCTCTCCCCCTTCTCCCTCCCCCTTCTCCCTCCCCCTTCTCCCTCCCCCTTCTCCCTCCCCCTTCTCCCTCCCCCTTCTCCTCCCCTCCTCTCCCTCGCCCCCCCTCTCCCTCCTCCTCCACCCCCCCTCCCTTCACGCCCTTTTGCCATTTTCTCTGACCTTCTAATGCTTTACTGAAGTCCATGTATATGTGGGAAGGGCTGTAGATGTCATATACGTGGACTTCAGTAAAGCATTTGATAAAGTTTCCCATGGCAGGTTGATGGAAAAAGTGAAGTCGTATGGGGTTCAGGGTGTACTAGCGAGATGGATAAAGAACTGGCTGGGCAACAGGAGACAGAGAGTAGTGGTGGAAGGGAGTGTCTCAAAATGGAGAAAGGTGACTAGTGGTGTTCCACAGGGATCCGTGCTCGGACCACTGTTGTTTGTGATATACATAAATGATCTGGACAAAGGTATAGGTGGTCTGATTAGCAAGTTTGCAGATGATACTAAGATTGGTGGAGTTGCAGATAGCGAGGCGGACTGTCAGAGAATACAGCAAAATATAGATAGATTGGAGAGTTGGGCAGAGAAATGGCAGATGGAGTTCAATCCAGGCAAATGAGAGGTGATGCATTTTGGAAGATCTAACTCAAGAGCAGACTATATGGTCAATGGAAGAGTCCTGGGGAAAATTGATCTGGGAGTTCAGGTCCATTGTACCCTGAAGGTGGCAACGCAGGTTGATAGAGTGGTCAAGAAGGCATACAGCATGCTTGCCTTCATTGGACGGGGTATTGAGTACAAGAGTCGGCAGGTCATGTTACAGTTGTATCGTACTTTGGTTAGGCCACATTTGGAATACTGCATGTAGTTCTGGTCGCCACATTACCAGAAGGCTGTGGATGCTTTAGAGAGGGTGCAGAGGAGGTTCACCAGGATGTTGCCTGGTATGGAGGGTGCTAGCTATGAAGAAAGTTTGAGTAGATTAGGATTATTTTCATTGGAAAGACGGAGGTTGAGGGGGGACCTGATTGAGGTCTACAAAATTATGAGAGGTATGGGCAGGGTGGATAGCAACAAGCTTTTTCCAAGAGTGGGGGTGTCAATTACAAGGGGTCACAATTTCAAGGTGAGAGGGGGAAAGTTTAAGGGAGATGTGCGTGGAAAGTTTTTTACGCAGAGGGTGGTGGGTGCCTGGAATGCTTTGCCAGCGGAGGTGGTAGAGGCGGGCACGATAGCATCATTTAAGATGCATCTAGACAGATATATGAACGGGTGGGTAACAGAGAGAAGTAGACCTTGGAAAATAGGGAACAGGTTTAGATATAGGATCTGGATCGGCGCAGGCTGGGAGGGCCGAAGGGAGTTCCTGTGCTGTAATTTTCTTTGTTCTTTGTTCTTCTGCCAATGATGCCTCAGGAGGGGGTCTCAGCACCCAATGGTCTGGTTGAAGACCATTTGGCAGGACATCTGAGCTTGTCCCAGATGTCCCATTTCTGGTGGTGTGATCTACACATAACCTGTTCCCATATAAGGTAACAGCAGAAACTGTGGATGCCCAAGAGTTTAGCTGGATCTGAGAATAGACCAGTGCATATCAACAGATGCGATGATCTCCTGATTGGGTGATTGACTGGTGTTTCTGACAGTTGGTCTGTGGGTTGTGTATTTGACTTTGGTCAAGTCTGAATTCCCTATAGGCTGCCTGAGGTTTGACTGCAGTTTGATTTAAAGTGCCCAATTCTTTAATTTAAAATATACAATTTAATCATGCTCAAAACTATGCCCTGTCAGATTATTACACTAGCTGCTTAAAAAAAGGAAATGAATGGCTACCATCTTAGGTAGAACCCATTTACCAACCCTGTAATGGTGTACTTGATCTTTTCCAAATGTAAAAAGGACATCAGGTCACCCAACCAAGCCGAGGAACTGGGTGGAGTAGGAGATCTCCGCCAAGCAGAACTCGTCTCTGGCTATTAATGAGGCGAGAATATCCGTCTTCACCCAGGCTGAAGCACTGGCGAGTCTGCTAAAATGGCCACCAGCGGATATGGATCCAAATTAACATTTAGTATTTCTGCTGTGGTGTTAACGCAAGAGGCCCAAAAACGTGCCAATTTGGGACAAGGCCAGAACATAAGTTAGCCGGCCCCCAAGAGCAGTGCTCACACTTGTCTTCCACCCCAGAACAAAATGCACTCATCCTCGCTTTAGTCAGATATGCCCTGTGCACTACTTCGAATTGGATCAGACTTAGCCGAGCACATGGGAAGGACATCACTCTATACCTAATCATCCAGAATCGGACCCAGCTCACTCTCCCATTTTGCCTTCACCTCACTCAACTGAGTCCTTTAGAGGATGAGAAGGGAGTTTTAATAATGGGAAATGAGGAAATGGCTGAGGAACTGAACAGGTTTTTGGGTCGGTCTTCACAGTGGAAGACACAAATAACATGCCAGTGACTGATAGAAATGAGGCTATTACAGGTGAGGACCTTGAGAGGATTGTTATCACTAAGGAGTAAGTGATGGGCAAGCTAATGGGGCTAAAGGTAGACAAGTCTCCTGGCCCTGATGGAATGCATCCCAGAGTGCTAAAAGAGATGGCTAGGGAAATTGCAAAGGCACTAGAGATAATTTAGCAAAATTCACTAGACTCTGGGGTGGTCCCGGTGGATTGGACATTAGCAAACGTGACACCACTGTTTAAAAAAGGAGGTAGGCAGAGAGCGGGTAATTATAGGCCAGTGAGCTTAACTTCGGTAGTCGGGAAGATGCTGGAATCTATCATCAAGGAAGAAATAGCGAGGCATCTGGATAGAAATTGTCCCATTGGGCAGACGCAGCATGCGTTCATAAAGGGCAGGTCGTGCCTAACTAATTTAGTGGAATTTTTTGAGGACATCAGTAGCTAGTGGTGTCCCTGAGGATTCAGTGTTGGGCCCACAATTGTTCACAATTTACATAGATGATTTGGAGTTGGGGACCAAGGGCAATATGTCCAAGTTTGCAGATGACACTAAGATGAGTGGTAAAGCGAAAAGTGCAGGGGATACTGGAAGTCTGCAGAGGGATTTGGATAGGTCTGGCAGATGGAATATAATGTTGACAAATGTGATGTTATCAATTTTGGTAGGAATAACAGCAAACAGGATTATTATTTAAATGATAAAATATTAAAACATGCTGCTGTGCAGAGAGACCTGGGTGTGCTAGTGCACGAGTCGCAAAAAGTTGGTTCACAGGTGCAACAGGTGATTAAGAAGGCAAATGGAGTTTTGTCCTTCATTGCTAGAGGGATGGAGTTTAAGACTAGGGATGTTATGCTGCAATTGTATAAGGTGTTAGTGAGGCCACACCTGGAGTATTGTGTTCAGTTTTGGTCTCCTTACTTGAGAAAGGACGTACTGGCACTGGAGGGTGTGCAGAGGAGATTCACTAGGTTAATCCCAGAGCTGAAGGGGTTGGAGAGGTTGAGTAGACTGGGACTGTACTCGTTGGAATTTAGAAGGATGAGGGGGGATCTTATAGAAACATATAAAATTATGAAGGGAATAGATAGGATAGATGCGGGCAGGTTGTTTCCACTGGCGGGTGAAAGCAGAACTAAGGGGCATAGCCTCAAAATAAGGTGAAGTAGATTTAGGACTGAGTTTAGGAGGAACCTCTTCACCCAAAGGGTTGTAAATCTATGGAATTCCTTGCCCAGTGAAGCAGTAGAAATGTTTTTAAGATAAAGATAGGTAGTTTTTTGAAGAATAAAGGGATTAAGGGTTATGGTGTTCGGGCCGGAAAGTGGAGCTGAGTCCACAAAAGATCAGCCATGATCTCATTGAATGGTGAAGCAGGCTCGAGGGGCCAGATGGCCTACTCCTGCTCCTAGTTCTTATGTTCTGATATGGCCATAATGCCCAAATTGTCCCCCCACCAGACCCAACCAAAGACAAAATCTTCTTCAACAGGGAAGAGGGTGGTGCCAAGGGAAAGGAAAGAAAAGCCTTGTGCAAAAAAAATCACGAATCTTAAAGTATCTGAAAAGACTGGAACCAGGCAGTTGAAATTTCTCCGTCAGCTCCTTAAAGCTGGCAAACGTTCCGTCCGCAAACCTCTCCAAATCCTTACCCTCCCATTACTTAAAAGTCGAGCCCAAACCCGCTGACAGAAAAAGGTGGTTATCACAGATGAGGGCTAGTGAAAGCATTGAACAGAGCTTAAAGTACTTCCTAGACTGCTTCCAGATTCTCAGGGTGGACATCACCACTGGATTCAGGGAAAATCTTAGCGGAGAGAAAGGCAACGGTTTGGTTAGTATTGCACCAAGGCTAGAAACATAAGCAGCTTGCTACCATTGTCCCCATATGTATCCAGGATCATTGAACCACAACAATACCTTCTGGAAATTGGCTACCTCGTAGTAAAACAGTAAATTGGGTAGAGCCAAGCTGACTGCCTATCTCTTTGGAACAAAGCCCCACGGATCCTTGGAGTCTTACCCACCCAGATAAAGGAGTTTCAAGAAGATCCCCTCCATATCCTCCTAAACTCCAACGAGTACAGACCCAGAATCCTCAACTGCTCCTCATATAATAAGCCCTTCATTCCAGGGAACCCCCTCTGGTCCCTTTCCAAGGCCAGCGCATCCTTCTTTGGATAAAATGGGGAAACACTGAAAATGAAATAAATATCTCGGGAGTACATTCATTTTAATAGTCTGAACCTTGTCTGTCAAGGACAGGGGAGGCTATCAGTAAATCATACTTGACACCATCAATCAAACTAATATAATTTAACTTATGAAGCGAGGCTCGGTTATGTGCTAGCTGGACCCACAAAAAGGGAAAGCTAGTCTTGACAAGGCGAAAAGATAATGTCTCCAGTTGGGCTCTCCTCCCCAGGGGGGGCGGACCAGAAATCATTCGCTCTTGTCCAAGTTCAACTTGTACTCCGAGAAGGAGCCTAAACTGTTAAGCAGCTTCATTATCTCGTCCATACAGGGTACTAAGTCCGTAATATAGAGAAGTAGGTAATCTGCGTAAAACGAAACCCGATGTTCCAAACCCCCCGATTTGTCATCCTCCACTTAACAGAGGACCTAAGCGCTATAGCAAACGGTTCTATTGCAAAAGCAAACAAAATCGGAGAGAGTGGACAACCCTGTCTCATGCCCCTATTCAACGGGAAATAGCCAGAGTTAAGAGTATTCATACGGACACTCGCAACAAGGGTCCTATACAATATTCAAAAGCAAGAGCTAAAGTTGTGTCCAAATCCAAACTTCCCAAGAATCTCAAAAATATATTCTTACTCCACTCTATCAAATGCCTTTTAGGCATCTAGGGAAAATGTTTAGCAGGCGACGTATATAGGCCGCCAATAGCCAATCCTTAAGGAAGCCTCCCTGATCCTCCACGATCATCTATGGGAGGCAGGGCTCCAGTTGCAGCGGCGGCACTTTGGCATGCAACTTAATGTCTGCAATTAAGATTGAAATAGGTCTACACAATCCACACTCTGTTGGGTCTTTGTCCATCTTGAGAATCAAGGAGATGGAGGCCTGTATGAGAATAGAGGGCAACGGACGGCAGGATAAGGAATCGGTAAACGTATCCATTATTAAAGGAACAAACTTTTCCCCTTGGTGGAAGGGTCAATGACCAGTGGGCATAGATTTAAGCAAAGGGACAGAGGGTAAGAGGGGATGTGAGGAAAAAATGTTTTTACCCAGAGCGTGGTTGGAGTTCGGTATTCTCTGCCTGAAGTCGTGGCAGAGACAGAAACACTCATAGCATTTGAGAAGTATTTAGATGTGCAGTTGTGATACCAGGGCATGCAAGGCTATGGGCCAAGTGCTGGAAAATGGGATTAGAATAGTTAGGTGGTTGTTTTTGACCGATGGGCCAAGGGGCCTTTTCTGTGCTTTACCTAAGACTATCAACTGCTCCGCAAACCTCTTCTAAAATTCATAAGGGAAGTCATCGTGCCAGGGGCTTTACCAGTCTGCATCAATCCAGTGCATTTCACAATTTCCTCTGGGCCCAACGGGTATTCCAGTCTTCACTCCTCTCCTCCACAGCTGGGATGGATAAGCTGTCCAAAAAGTCTGTCATGACTGATCCCTAAGAGGGTGGTATGGTGGTGCAGTGGTTAGCACTGCTGCCTCATGGTGCTGAGGAACCGGGTTCACCCCGGCTCCAGGTTACTGTCCGTGTGGAGTTTGCACATTCGCCCCGTGTCTGAATGGGTCTCACTCCCACAACCCAAAGATGTGCAGGGTAGGTGGATTGGCCACGCTAAATTGCCACTTAATTGGGGGGAAAAAAGAATTGGGTACTCTAAATTTATATATTAAAATAAATGACTGATCCCTCAGCCGAAGGCTCCAATCCATATAGACCCCGATAAAACGATTCAAACGGCACATTGACCTGCAGAGGGGCAGAAACCAGACTGCCGCCCGAGGTACCGACCTGTACAATCAGCTGGGAACCCACCTGTCGCTTCAGCTGGTGAGCTGGGAGGCGACTAGCCTTCTCCTCATTTTCATAAAACATACTCCTTGAACGTCGCAACTGGCTCACCACACTGTCTGTTGACAATAACTCGAATTGTGTCTGCAGCTTTTTCCTGTTTACCAACAATTCCGGGGTTGGGACAAGTGAGTATTAGTGGTCCACCACATCGAGAATGGAGTCCACCAACCTCTGCTCCTTCGCCCTCGCTGTCTTCACCATGTTCACTTTGTAGGAGATATCCCCACCTCAAGGGCTTCCCACAGCATAGATGGTGAGATTGACTCACTTTTATTAAATTCGATATATTCCCAATGACTTCGGATATGCGTTCACAAAATTGCTTGTCCACTAATTTTGCCATGTCCAATCTCCATGGCGGACGCTGGGAGGGGCCAGACTCTAGTGCCAATTAAACAAACTGCGGGGCTTGGTCTGAAATCAGAATTGCTGAGTAACCAACCGCCACCACAGAGGGAGGAGAGACCGATCCACCACAAAAAATATGATCCACAAGTATATCTGATGCATATATGAGAAAAATGAAAATACTTTATAATATGGGTGCAAAAAAACGCCAAGGATCCATCGCCCTCCCCCTCCCATCCGGTCCACGAAAAACATCTAAACTCTGTCCACCTCTGATGCGGTCAGAGATTTTGGCTTGGATTGATCCAGACTAAGGTTCAGAACACAATTGAAGTCCCCACCCAAAATAAGGTGATGTGAATCCAAATCGGGGAGAGTGGCCAGCAAATTATGAATAAAATTTGTATCGTCCCAGTTTGGAGCATAGATTTTAACCAAAACCACCAGAATGCCCACCAGACTTCCGCAGACAATAACATGTCTGCCATTGGGGTCGGCCAGGATCTTAGTGACAGAGAACTAAACGCTTTTATTAATTAATATTGCTGCACCCCCATCAAAGCCCGGATGAAAGACTTGTCCCACTCACATCTTCCACGGCCTCATCTAGTCTCTGACCCGCAAAAGAGTCTCCTTCAAAAATACCACGTCAGAATTTAAACTCTTAAGGCGAGCAAATACTCTCGACCTTTTCACTGGGCCACTCGACCCCCTGACATTCCAGGTGACCAAACAAATTTGGGTCTCCCACGCCCCAGAGTCAGCCATTTCCACCAAGAGTGATTACCCAACAGCAAAAAAGGTACAGCAACCAGGCCCACCCAAGATAGAACATAGAACATTACAGCGCAGTACGGGCCCTTCGGCCCTCGATGTTGCGCCAACCCATGAAACCATCAGAAGCCTATCTGACCTACACTATTCCATTTTCATCCATATGTCTATCCAGTGACCACTTAAATGCCCTTAAATTTGGCGAGTCTACTACTGTTGCAGGCAGGGCATTCCACACCCCTACTACTCTCTGAGTAAAAAAACTGCCTCTGACATCTGTCCTATATCTACCACCCCTCAATTTAAAGCTATGTCCCCTCGTGTTGGTCATCACCATCCGAGGAAAAAGACTCTCACTGTCCACCCTATCTAACCCTCTGACTATCTTATATGTCTCTATTAAGTCACCTCTCAGCTTCTCCTCTCTAACGAAAACAACCTCAAGTCCCTGAGCCTTTCCTCGTAAGACCTTCCCTCCATACTAGGCAACATCCTAGTAAATCTCCTCTGAACCCTTTCCAAAGCTTCCACATCCTTCCTATAATGTGGTGACCAGAACTGCACACAGTACTCCAGGTGCGGCCGCACCAGAGTTTTGTACAGCTGCAGCATGACCTCGTGGCTCCGAAACTCAATCCCCCTACTGATAAAGCCTAGCACACCATATGCCTTCTTAACAGCCCTATTAACTTGGGTGGCAACTTTCAGGGATTTATGTACCTGGATGCCAAGATCTCTCTGTTCATCTACACTACCAAGAATCTTGCCATTAGCCCAGTACTCTGCATTCCTGTTACTCCTTCCAAAGTGAACCACCTCACACTTTTCCGCATTAAACTCCATCTGCCACCTCTCAGCCCAGCTCTGCAGCTTATCTATGTCCCTCTGTACCCTATAACATCCTTCAGCACTATCCACAACTCCACCGACCTTCGTGTCATCTGCAAATTTACTAACCCATCCTTCTACACCCTCTTCCAGGTCATTTATAAAAATGACAAACAGCAGTGGCGCAAAACAGATCCTTGTGGTACACCACTAGTAACTGAACTCCAGGATGAACATTTGCCATCAACCACCACCCTCTGTCTTCTTTCAGCTAGCCAATTACTGATCGAAACCGCTAAATCACCTTCAGTCCCATACTTCCGTATTTTCTGCAATAGCTTACCGTGGGGAACCTTATCAAACGCCTTACTGAAATCCATATACACCACACCAACTGCTTTACCCTCATCCACCTGTTTGGTCACCTTCTCAAAAAACTCAATAAGGTTTGTGAGGCATGACCTACCCTTCACAAAACCGTGTTGACTATCGCTAATCAACTTGTTCTTTTCAAGATGATTATAAACCCTATCTCTTATAACCTTTTCCAACATTTTACCCACAACCGAAGTAAGGCTCACAGGTCTATAATTACCAGGGTTGTCTCTACTCCCCTTCTTGAACAAGGGGACAACATTTGCTATCTTCCAGTCTTCCGGCACTATTCCTGTCGACAAAGACGACATAAAGATCAAGGACAAAGGCTCTGCAATCTCCTCCCTGGCTTCCCAGAGAATCCTAGGATAAATCCCAACTGGCCCAGGGGACTTATCTATATTGGTAGCTGGCTACCAAACAAAATCAAATTACAAGACTAAACAAAGAAAAATCTGCAGTCACCATCAGCAAATTACCCCCAAAAAATCCCCTCATCCTCGCCCTTGAATACCATCCCACCCAAATTCACATACTAATAACATCAAGGCGAACATAAACAACTAAAATCTACTTCCAACAAACCTAAACGAAACAAGAACTCTAAGGTCATTATCTAAAAACAAAACTATTATAATGAGCTGCAGTCAACTATCCAACACTGCTCTCATTAGTTAACTCCTAGGTTATCGGGGCAGTTCCCAACTAGAGTGAAGGAAATTGGTTACGCACAACAAAACATTAAAACCCCATAAACCATTACGCTCCAACAGGGAGCTATATATTTTCATAACAATCAGAACAAAACCCCACATGGAACTAAATCCCAAACCTGAGCCCAAATTGTAAAGATTCAACCCCAACAAAAACCGGGAAATGCAAAAATAAACATGAAACCCCAACTATTCAACATGCCGACCCCAGCACCCGAAAAGGTCAATCACACTGCACCCAACCAGTGTTTCTTTACAAAGTAATCTGCATCCCCTGTTGCATCAAATAAGTAGTCCTTTCCTTCGAAAATTACTCTTAACCGCACCAGGTACACCACACTAAATCGGACTCTACTTTTGTACAGGGCAGCCTTGGCTTTGTTGAATGTAGGCCTCTTCTTCGCCAGTTCCACTCCCACATCCTGTTAAAACCAGATGCCGTAGCCTTTCCATTTAAAATCACTTTTGTCTGTGCGGAGTCTGCACATCCTCCCCGTGTGTGCGTGGGTTTTCTCCGGGTGCTCCGGTTTCCTCCCACAGTCCAAAGATGTGCAGGTTAGGTGGATTGGCCATGATAAATTGCCCTTAGTGTCCAAAATTGCCCTTAGTGTTGGGTGGGGTTACTGAGTTATGGGGATAAGGTGGAGGTGTTGACCTTGGGTGGGGTGCTCTTTCCAAGAGCCGGTGCAGACTTGATGGGCTGAATGGCCTCCTTCTGCACTGTAAATTCTATGTTAAAAAAATAGCGATGCTCCCTCGCCCATCTCAGAATCCATCCTTTTTCTTTGAAGCTATGAAACTTCACTATTACCGCACACGGTGGATGCTCAGGATAAGGCCTCTGCTGGAATGTAAGGTGGGCCCAATCCAACTCCGCTAGGATGCAAAAACTGGGTTTATTAACATACGTTAGCGAGACTACCGTACTCCCCGAAGGGTTCTCCTGCCCTGACTTTCACTTGGGCCAGGGTTTTTATACTGCACAGGCTCTGGCTCTCCTCGTTAAGGGCAAGCCCCAACCTGTTACCAGGGACGTTCGTACTCGGCAGAGGTCATGGGGAAACTGATGGTTCTCCCCACCCCGGAAGTTGTAACAGGAGATTATTGTTCCAAAAAGGGTCTAATAAAAGTTGTCATAATTATGGGAAGCTTCAATAAGATAAATAATGGAAATTATTTCCACTGGTTGATGAATCATAATAAGGGTTAGAATTTTTATACATCTTAGAGAGGAGAAAACCTTGTTGGAATTTTAAGTTTGTAAAATCTTCCCTTTAGGCTTTGAGTGAACGCTTTAGTGGAGAAATTGCAGATGATCAAATGGCTCACAGTTGCTTCTTCCCCGATGAATATTTTACTTGCTCCTGCACATGCCTCAGCTGTGGGTAAGTGATTATTTTTTACATGGTGTGCTAATTTTAGATGGGAGGCAGAACTGGTTTTTGGCCATGCACTTCTGGTGAACAATGCAAGGAAGACAAGTCTAACTAACCTTCAGTTACCATGGGTGAATTGGTTGGAGGGGTAAGGAGTTATAATATTCAGATGATATTGATTATTACCTCAATGCTGTGTCACACTGATTTAATAAAATATGAACACATTATTTAAATCTACATATTCACGATAACATGTTTGTTATGTTAAGATGTTAAAAATTCATAATGTGACTGAGTTGAGGACTAAACTCAGTGGAAGCTTTCACAATGGCAATTGTATGTTATTACTGCAACTGAAGTGAAAAAAATCCTATCCTTGACAGCATAGAATGCCTATAATGCAGAGGGAAATCATTTGGCCCATTGAGTCTGCACCAACTCTCCAAAAAAGCACACTAATCTCGGCCCATTCCCCACCCTATCCCTGGAACCCCACCTATCCTTTTGACACTACGGGGCAATTTAGGATGACCAATCCGCCTAACCTGCAAGTTTTTGGACTGAGAGGAATCCGAAGCACCGGAGGAAACCCACGCAGACACTGGGAGAACGTGTAAACTCCATACAGATAGTCACCCATGGTCGGAATCAAACCCAGGTCCCTGGCATCTGTAGAAAGAAACAGAGTTAATATTTCACAATTTTTGATGACCTCTCATCCTTTGTTTGAACATGGGTGCTGCTGGTCAGTGACGGAAATAAAAAACAAAAGTGAGGGGAAATATTTAGCAGGCCTGGCAGCATCTGAAGGGAAATGAAAATAACCTCAGATGTGGCCCCTGCCTTTTCAACTGACCCATAGACCACAATCAGTAAGGATAAACAATGACACCTCTTCCATGATAGCCCTCAATACTGGGGCCCCACAAGGCTTTGTACTTGGCTCTCTACTGTACTTCTTATGAACACATGACTGCGTGGCAAAATTTGGCTCCAACTCCATCTACAAGTTGGCTGATGACACAACCTCAGTGGATCGGATCTCTAAAACAATGATGAGTCAGAGTACAGGAGGGAGATAGAGAACCGAGTGGAATGGTGCGACGAGAACAATTTCTCCCTCAATGTCAGCAAAACTAAGGAGCTGGCCATCGACTTCAGGAAGCGAAGTGTCGAACACGCTTCTGTCTTTATCATTGGTGCTGAGGTGGCGATGGTTGACAGCTAGATGTACACATCACCAACAATCTCCTGGTCCACCCATGTCCACGTTACAACCAAGAAAGCACAACAGCGCCTATCAGAAAACTAAGGAAATTGGGCATGCCCACATTGACTCTTACCAATTTTTACAGATGCACCATAGAAAGCATCCCATCTGGCTGCATCACAGCTTGCTATGGGCCACTGCTCGGCACATGACAGAGACTACAGAGTCATGAACACAACCCAATCCATCTCACGAACCCGTTTCTCATCCATTGACTCTATCTACACCTCCCGCTGCCTTGGGAAAGCAGGCAGCATAATCAAGGACCCCTCCCACCCAGGTTATTTTCTCCTCCAAGCTCTTCCATCAGGCAGAAGTTACAAAAGTCGGACAACACGCACTAACAGATTCAAAAATAGCATCTTCCCCACTATTACTAGACTCCTGAATGGCACTCTTATGGACTGAACTGATCTATCTACGCATCTTCTCTACTGTTACAGCTCTACACTCCGTTTGCTTCACCCGATGTCTCTGTATTTACATTGTGTATTTATCTTATGCCCTATGTTTTTACATGTATGGAACGATCTGTCTGGACTGTACACAGAACAATACTTTTCACTGTACCTCGGTACACGTGACAATAGATCTAAATCGGACAAGCAAAATCAGCTAGTTTGGCAGGTTGTGAAATGTCTTGGGCAAAAGCTGAGGTACTGTTCCTCGAGCTTATTTCCAGTTCACCCAAAACCGGCACGATGGCTGGGAACCGGCGCCAAAAATGGTGCGGCTCATTCCGGCGTCGGGGCCCCCTCAAGCGCCGCAGAGTCTCCGGGCCCGAATGGGCTAGCAGCGGCGTGATGCCATTCGTGACGGCGTCACCCGCCGTGGACGCGCGGCGTCACAGGACAAAAGACGGTCCCCCCCACCTCCGGGACGACCCGCAAAGTTTGCCGGCCGCCGCGCAGCCCCGAGGTTCCAGGAGCGTGATATCGAGCCACTCCTGGACGCAGTACAGGAGAGGAGGGAGGCCCTGTACCTCGGACATGGCCGCAGGGTCGCCCCACGCCTCAGCCGGCGCCTGTGGAGGGAGGTGGCAGAGGCCGTCAGCGCTGTCGCTGTGACACCGAGGACAGGCACCCAGTGCCACAAGAAGGTCAACGACCTCGTCAGGGCCGCCAGGGTGAGTAGTGTCGTCCCCCCCCGGATGTGCGGCACACCCCCACGTGCAACCAACCCTAACGCTAACCCAACCCTAACCCTAATGTGCTGCGCACATCTACCAATATACGCGCAACCTGTTGCCCTTTACCCCTGCCACCCGCCCACCCTCGACAGGAGAAGTGTGGACACAACAACAGGGAGCGACAGAGGACTGGAGGGGGCCCAGCTGATGAGAGACCACTCACCGTCCATGAGGAAAGGGCCCTGGAACTGGCAGGCAGAACTGAGGACCGGCAGGTTGCCAATGCAGAGGTCGGGGGCCCGCCAGCAAGTGAGCCACCCACGGCCCTTCCCCTTCCCCCATATTCCCCGATCACCGCCCGCATGTCTAACCATGCATGTTGTATTGTGTATTACAGGACCAAACGTCGAGGCACTCGTCCCCGCGGATGACGACTGCCCGCAGGATGCCCCAGGGTGGCTACGAGAGAGGGAGAGACCCGGCATCTCTGGCGTGCAATGCCCGCAGGCCACCCCAGGGCGGCCACGAGATAGGGAGAGACCCGAAGCAACACTGAGACGTGCTCCCATCTCGACGCAGGCATGTGACACCCAGTGACGAGGGGAGCACCCACAGGCCCCCATCGTAGCCGAGCCAGGACAGCCCTACCCTGGACAGCCCTACCCTGGACAGCCCTACCCTGGACAGCCCTACCCTGGACAGCCCTACCCTGGACAGCCCTACCCTGGACAGCCCTACCCTGGACAGCCCTACCCTGGACAGCCCTACCCTGGACAGCCCTACCCTGGACAGCCCTACCCTGGACAGCCCTACCCTGGACAGCCCTACCCTGGACAGCCCTACCCTGGACAGCCCTACCCTGGACAGCCCTACCCTGGACAGCCCTACCCTGGACAGCCCTACCCTGGACAGCCCTACCCTGGACAGCCCTACCCTGGACAGCCCTACCCTGGACAGCCCTACCCTGGACAGCCCTACCCTGGACAGCCCTACCCTGGACAGCCCTACCCTGGACAGCCCTACCCTGGACAGCCCTACCCTGGACAGCCCTACCCTGGACAGCCCTACCCTGGACAGCCCTACCCTGGACAGCCCTACCCTGGACAGCCCTACCCTGGACAGCCCTACCCTGGACAGCCCTACCCTGGACAGCCCTACCCTGGACAGCCCTACCCTGGACAGCCCTACCCTGGACAGCCCTACCCTGGACAGCCCTACCCTGGACAGCCCTACCCTGGACAGCCCTACCCTGGACAGCCCTACCCTGGACAGCCCTACCCTGGACAGCCTTACCCTGGACAGCCTTACCCTGGACAGCCTTACCTTGGACAGCCTTACCTTGGACAGCCTTACCCTGGACAGCCTTACCCTGGACAGCCCTACCCTGGACAGCCCTACCCTGGACAGCCTTACCTTGGACAGCCTTACCTTGGACAGCCTTACCCTGGACAGCCTTACCCTGGACAGCCTTACCCTGGACAGCCTTACCCTGGACAGCCTTACCTTGGACAGCCTTACCCTGGACAGCCCTACCCTGGACAGCCCTACCCTGGACAGCCTTACCCTGGACAGCCTTACCCTGGACAGCCTTACCTTGGACAGCCTTACCTTGGACAGCCTTACCCTGGACAGCCTTACCTTGGACAGCCTTACCCTGGACAGCCCTACCCTGGACACTGGAAGACAGGACAGTGACAAACAGCGGACGGGTGCAGACGAGGCACCACCCCAGGGGACCATGGATTCGGAGTCTGACGATGCGCACGCCACAATGCCACTACTGTCTCCAACACCCTCCACCATCGCAGAGACACTCACCTCGGTTGGGCACTTTAGTGATGAGGCTTCTGGTACACTCACTGGTGCGCACAACACAGCCGTACCGATACAGCAGGTGGAGGCAAGAGCAGCAGAGGGGCCGGGAGGTTGGAGGGCATCCTGGCGCAAGCGAACATCTGCCGCCCAGACGGGTCCCGGGTTCCTTGAGTTACCACACACACTCCTAGACCCGATGCAGCCACCAAACCTGGGACGAAGGAAGAGGATGATGGCTGGCTTGCAGCGGCTGCAGACGCAGGTGGAGGAGTCCACCCACGTCCAGGAGCTGGGAGTGGTGCCGGTCATGCGTGCCACCCAGACCGAAACCGCACGGGTGGCGTCTGTGGTGGAAGCAATGGGCGTGACGGTGTCAGACATGGGGAGCAGGATGCGAGGCCTGAGGCGTTCCGTGGGGGCGGCGCATGTGGCCCAGGACATAGCTTCCCTCTCACAGGAAGCCATGAGCCAGAGCCAGCAGCAGATGGCAGAGGCGCCAAACGCCGTGGCCCAGTCTCAGCAGGCCATGGCCCAGTCTCAGCAGGCCATGGTCCAGTCTCAGCAGGCCATGGTCCAGTCTCAGCAGGCCATGGCGCAGTCAAAGCAGGCCATGGCCCAGTCCCAGCAGGCCATGGCCCAGTCTCAGCAGGCCATGGCCCAGTCTCAGCAGGCCATGGCCCAGTCTCAGCAGGCCATGGCCCAGTCTCAGCAGGCCATGGCCCAGTCTCAGCAGGCCATGGCCCAGTCTCAGCAGGCCATGGCCCAGTCTCAGCAGGCCATGGCGCAGTCCCAGCAGGCCATGGCCCAGTCTCAGCAGGCCATGGCCCAGTCTCAGCAGGCCATGGCGCAGTCCCAGCAGGCAATGGCCCAGTCTCAGCAGGCCATGGCGCAGTCCCAGCAGGCAAATGCCCAGTCTCAGCAGGCCATGGCTGAGGGCATCGGCGCTATTGCCCAGGTGCTGGCCGGCGTCGCCCAGACACAGACCGGGATGGGCAACTCCCTGAGTTCCATGGCTGCAAACCTGCAGACCCTTATCGATACCAGCACGGGCCTCCAGGACTGGCAGCGCCAGGTGTCGGGGGGCATTGGATGGCCGGTCCATTCGCACCCCTGACCCATGTAGAGGCCCAGGGGCCATTGGGCACCCCGAGGGAGGAGGAGGTGCTGGGGCCTGTCCCGGCTCCCCCTGTAGGGGAGGTCCCGGAACACCGCGGCACCTCGGACTCCCCCCCCCCCCCCCCCCCCCCCCCCCCCAGGTGTATCTGATGGGCAGCGGGCAGGACAGGCTGGCAGCTCGCCATCCCAGTCGCCCAAGCCGCAGACTGGCCCATTGTAGCCACCTGGGGTGGCCACTGCCCAACACAAAATGGAAGATTACAAAGAATGCAGGGAAAATGGACATGTTGCAAAAGCAAGCAGCTTGCAGAAGCGCTAGTGTATTCTGACTGCTGCAGAAACCAGACAGCACTGTGAAAAAAAACAAGTTAGCATACTAATGAGGCGCTACCCGGTGATTCCCAGGTACAATGGAAACAAGTTAACTTACATCGCTACATTGAATAGAAGGCCAGACTTCTCGGCGCCAAGAGAAGTCCAAAACAATAAGCCCCAAGAACCGGCCAGTGATCGAAGAGCAGCCCCGTTATTGGGGAAATTCAAATCAGTCGATTGGGAAGAGACCCAATCGATTGCGAGTGTATAGAGGGTCTGCCCAGGTGGGCGCGAGACCCTGGGAGAGGTATAAGACAGAGACCCCGACCCCAGCTCGCTCTCTTAGCCAGCCTCTCCTTGGCCAGCCAGCCCTCCCAGCAGAACACCGTTGCAGCAGAAGACCTTGAGAAGGAGAGGCCTGGCCAGCAGCCGCCATCAAGTAAGTGTCATACAACGCACGCTACGAGAGTAGACACTCCTGACCCCTTTAGACCACACCGACTGGAAGCCTGCGGATCCAGGACAAAGCTAGAGGCCGTTGTTCCCTGATCCAGCAGTTCCCTTATCCAGATATGTATTTTGCCTGTTAGTGGTAGGATTAGCCTAGTCTTGTAGTTTTATATGCATAATTAGTAGATAACTGTATTATAATAAACGTGTCTTGTTTGAACTTACTAACTGGTGTATGGAGTTATTGGTCTGAACTTGAACTTGAAACGGTATCTTAACGATACCTGGCGACTGTAGAGCTAAGGAACGACACAGAGCCAAATTGAGTGTAAAGCACACTCACCCAGAGCGAGCAACATTTCCATCTAGGCCGGTCCGCCCCAGGAGACGGCCGCCAAAGGGATCCCGAGTCACAGGGCAGGAATCACAGGAGTCCACCTCCAGTTCTGCTGTACCGTCTGGGGAACCACCTAGACGTAGTCAAAGGGCTCGTAAGGCCAAACAATGAGACACTGAGTAAGTTGGCACGGGTGCAGGGGACAGACGGGTTTTAGGAGCTCGGGCACGTGTATGGACAGTTTGTATTTAAAATCACTTTCACACCGACAGAAGCTGCCCTTGTGTTCTGTCCAAAGCGTGCGGGGGTGTCATGTACGTTGAGCGCCAATGTGTGTGTGGGGTGGTCTTACGTCGGCCCCAGGTGAGTGTGCTCCCCCCTCCACTTGGGCCGCCCTCTCCATCCCCCCCGGGCAGAGGATTGGACTGTGCGCTGCAGTGTAACGGCCGCATGCAGGGATGGTCCGGGTGGATGGTGGTACTGTGGCCATGGGTCAGACATTGTCCAATGATGTCCAGGAGCTCATCGCAGAGCGGGTCGTCATCATCCTCCATGGCCTGCAATAGGCACGCTTCCACCGGCGACCGTGTGAGCCCAGCCTGTTGTGCCGCATGTGGATGTGCAATGGAGGGGTGGTGTGCATGAGGATTGGGTGGGGGTGGGTTAGGGTGTTGGTGCTGGGTGGTTGAGGGGGCGTGTGAGGCTGGTCGGATGTTGACATGGTGTGCGGTATGTGGCCATACTCGCCGATTCACACGCCCCCTTGTCAGTGAACCGGGTGTCTATCAGTCTGTCCCGTGCCCGCTGGCCCAGCCGGTAACGGTGGGCAGCCACCTGCCCATGTCCAGCCCGTCTGCCCTGACCATTGCCCCCATCTCTCTCATCTGGGGAGGTCTGCGCCTCTTCCTGCTGCTCCTCCACTCCCCCCTTCTCTGCCTGCGGCACATCGCCCCTCTGCTGGGCTATGTTGTGCAGGACACAGCACACCACAATGATGTGGCTGACCCTATCTGGCGGGTACTGGAGGACCCCCAGAGAGGTCCAGGCACCTGAAACGCATCTTCAGCAGCCCAAAGCACCTCTCGATCACACCCCTTGTCGCTGCATGGGCATCATTGTAGCGATTATCCGCGTCACTCTGTGGCCTCCGTATAGGCATCATCAGCCACGACCGCAACGGGTAACCACTGTCGCCCAGCAACCAGCCCCTCAGCCGGGTGTGGCGTCCCTCGAACATGCCGGGGATGTAAGACCGCGGCAACACGTATGAGTCAGGAACACTTCCCAGGTACCGGGCGCAGACGTGCGGGATAATCATGCGGTGGTCGTAGACCACCTGGATGTTCATGGAATAGGTCCCCTTCCTATTGGTGAACACGGCCCTGTTATCTGCAGGTGGCCGCACGGCGACGTGCATCCCATCGATCGCGCCCTGGACCATGGGAAAACCAGCCACGGCGGAGAAACCCACGGCCCGGGGATCCTGGCTCACCTGGTCCACAGGGAACTGGATGTAGCGGTCCGCAATGGCAAAAAGGGCGTCAGTCACTGCCCGGATGCACCGGTGCACCGATGTCTGCGAGATGCCAGACATGTCCCCACTCGGTGCCTGGAATGACCCCGTGGCATAAAAGTTCAGGGCCACCGTAACCTTGACGGACACGGGGAGAGGGTGTCCTCCCCCAGTGCCACGCGGTGCCAGGTGTACCAGCAGGTGGCAGATGTGTGCCACGGTTTCCCGGCTCATCCGGAGTCTCCTCCTGCATTCCCGGTCCCTGAGGTCTTGGTATGACAAACGGGGCCGGTACACACGGGGCCTCCTCGGACGTCTTTGTCGCTGTGGCGCCACGGCATCCTCCACCCTTTCCTCGTGCTCCTCCTCCTCTTCGTGCTCCCCCTCCTCCTCCTCCTCCTCGTCCTTTCGGGCGGGTGGCCCTCCAGCCTGGGCACGTGCCGCCTGCCCCACTGCGGCATGCTCCTCTGCGGTAGCCTGCGCCGCCTCTCTGCCATGCTGCTCCTCCTCCTCCAGGGCAACATGTAGAATAGCGACTGCCGCCACGGTGGCCAACATCGCTGGCTGATCAGAAAACGTGACGGCCTGCAGGGGTTGGGGGTGGGCGGGGAACGACAACATGTCATCATAGCCCGTACCCCCGCCCCCCGGGCAGCCAGGTGCCATGTTCTGCATGGGTGCGACTATGGGAGGATGGCACCTGGCCAGGCGAACGACATCCCTTCTCTAACCCCCTCTCTCGGGCACTCGCTCTCTCCCCCGCTCTCCGGCACTCGCTCTCTTCTTCCTTTCCCCCCCCCCCCCCCCCCCCCGACACTGTTCACCCCCTCTCCGGCACTCGCTCTCTCTCCCCCCCCTCCCCGACACTGTCCACCCCGCCCCAGCACTCGCTCCCCCCCCCCCCCCCCCTCCCCAGTACTGTCCTGTTTTCCCCCCACCCGCCTCCCCGGCACTCGCTCTCTTCCTCCCCCCCCCCCCCCAGTACTGTCCCGTTTCCCCCCCCCCCCCACCGGCACTGTCCACCCCTCTCTGGTACTCATGCTCCCCCCCCTCCCCAGTACTGTCCCGTATTCCCCCCACCCCCCTCCCTGGCACTCGCTCTCTCTCCCCCCCCTCACCGGCACTGTCCACCCCTCTCCGGCACTCGCTCTCTTCCCCCCCCTCCCCAGTACTGTCCCGTTTTCCCCCCCACCCCCCTCCCCAGCACTCGCTCTCTCCCCCCCTCACCGGCACTGTCCACCCCTCTCCGGCACTCGCTCTCTTTCCCCCCCTCCCCGCCACTGTCCAGCCCTCTCCGCCACTCGCTCTCACCTCCCACTCTCCGGCACTCGCTCTCTCTCCCCCCCCCTCCCCGACACTGTCCAGCCTTCTCCGCCATAGAACATAGAACATAGAACGATACAGCGCAGTACAGGCCCTTCGGCCCTCGATGTTGCACCGACATGGAAAAAAAAAAACTAAAGGCCATCTAACCTACACTATGCCCTTATCATCCATATGCTTATCCAATAAATTTTTAAATGCCCTCAATGTTAGCGAGTTCACTACTGTTGCAGGTAGGGCATTCCACGGCCTCACCACTCTTTGCGTAAAAAACCCACCTCTGACCTCTGTCCTATATCTATTACCCCTCAATTTAAGGATATGTCCCCTCGTGCTAGCCACCTCCATCCGCGGGAGAAGGCTCTCGCTGTCCACCCTATCTAACCCTCTGATCATTTTGTATGCCTCTATTAAGTCACCTCTTAACCTTCTTCTCTCTAACGAAAACAACCTCAAGTCCATCAGCCTTTCCTCATAAGATTTTCCCTCCATACCAGGCAACATCCTGGTAAATCTCCTCTGCACCCGTTCCAAAGCTTCCACGTCCTTCCTATAATGAGGCGACCAGAACTGTACGCAATACTCCAAATGCGGCCGTACCAGAGTTTGGTACAGCTGCATCATGACCTCATGGCTCCGGAACTCAATCCCTCTACCAATAAAGGCCAACACACCATAGGCCTTCTTCACAACCCTATCAACCTGGGTGGCAACTTTCAGGGATCTATGTACATGGACACCGAGATCCCTCTGCTCATCCACACTACCAAGAATTTTACCATTAGCCAAATATTCCGCATTCCTGTTATTCTTTCCAAAGTGAATCACCTCACACTTCTCCACATTAAACTCCATTTGCCACCTCTCAGCCCAGCTCTGCAGCTTATCTATGTCCCTCTGTAACCTGCAACATCCTTCCGCACTGTCTACAACTCCACCGACTTTAGTGTCGTCTGCAAATTTACTCACCCATCCTTCTGCGCCCTCCTCTAGGTCATTTATAAAAATGACAAACAGCAACGGCCCCAGAACAGATCCTTGTGGTACGCCACTCGTAACTGAACTCCATTCTGAACATTTCCCATCAACTACCACTCTCTGTCTTCTTTCAACTAGCCAATTTCTGATCCACATCTCTAAATCACCCTCAATCCCCAGCCTCCGTATTTTCTGCAATAGCCGACCGTGGGGAACCTTATCAAACGCTTTACTGAAGTCCATATACACCACATCAACTGCTCTACCCTCGTCTACCTGTTCAGTCACCTTCTCAAAGAACTCGATAAGGTTTGTGAGGCATGACCTACCCTTCACAAAACCATGCTGACTATCCCTAATCATATTATTCCTATCTAGATGATTATAAATCGTATCTTTTATAATCCTCTCCAAGACTTTACCCACCACAGACGTTAGGCTCACCGGCCTATAGTTACCGGGGTTATCTCTACTCCCCTTCTTGAACAAAGGGACCACATTTGCTATCCTCCAGTCCTCTGGCACTATTCCTGTAGCCAATGATGACCTAAAAATCAAAGCCAAAGGCTCAGCAATCTCTTCCCTGGCTTCCCAGAGAATCCTAGGATAAATCCCATCCGGCCCCGGGGACTTATCTATTTTCACCTTGTCCAGAATTGCCAACACTTCTTCCCTACGCACCTCAATGCCATCTATTCTAATAGCCTGGGTCTCAGCATTCTCCTCCACAATATTATCTTTTTCTTGAGTGAATACTGACGAGCCACTCGCTCTCTCTCCCCCCCCCTCCCCGGCACTGGCTCTCAAACCCCCCCCCCCCCCCCACCCCCCGCCCTCTCTTCCCCCCCCACCCACAGACTGCGGCCACGCCGTCACTTCTCCTCTGGCCACCTCCCCACGCCATGACCTACCTCCACGCTGAACGGCGTCAACCATCAGCACTGGTTGACGCCGTTAAATAGGTGTTTTGATTTACGCCGGCGTGGTGTCACGTTGGAGGGACTTCGGCCCATCTGGCCGGGAGAATACGGGCAGCACCGGGGTCCATAGCCTCCCGCCGGCCCCCGCCATTCTCTGAGACGGGCGGAGGGATTGACGGCTCACCAACTTTTTACCAGTCGGAGACTTCAGGAGACGGCGGGGGCGGGATTCACTCCGGCCCCCGGCGATTCTCCGACCCGGCGGGGGCGTCGGAGAATCCCGCCCGTTATGCGACCGAGGTAGAAAATTAAAACAAGTATTGAGATCTCTGGGTCCCTCAGGTGTTTTGCTTGCGTTTCGTTTCCTCAGAATTGAGCAGCTGCAGTGAATAGTCTGCTAAATTGAAAGAAGCACTAGTAAATTGCTGTTTCACTTGGAAGGAGTGTTAGGAACCTTGGACCATGGAAAATGAGGAGGGAAAAGGACAGGTGTTGTTTCGCTTGTGCATGCATAGGAGAGGGACAAGGTGTTGGGAGTGATTGAGAACTAGACCACTGTGCTGATGAGGAGAAGGGAGAGAACATTTGTTTTGTGGTGGCATCACGCTGGAGGCGGCAGAAATAGCCGAGGATGATTTGTGAATGTGGAGGCTGGTAGGGTTGATGGTGAGGACGGGGAACCCTATTGTGCTTCTAAGGGTGCCGGGAAGGGGGTGAGAGCATAAGTGCAGGAAGTTGAACACACATGGCCAAAGGCTCTGTCAATCAAGCTGTAGGTGGATCAGTTAAGGGAAAAGGAAGACATCAGAAATTCAAGCACGCAAAGTCGCATCATCAAAACATATACGGCAGTGTTACAGATCGAAGTTTATAAGATTGTTATGTTTTAACCCAACCGTTAGGATTAGGCCTTTCGGCTCCTTGAACCGCTCTGCCATTCCATAAGATCATGACTGATCTGATTGCAACCTCAACTCCATATTCTGCCTATCCTCGATAACCTTTGACTCCCTTGTTAGTCAAGAATTATCTACCCCGTCTTAATATTCATTGGCGCTCCCTCCACTGCTCTCTGGGAAAGAGAGTTTCAAAGATTCACAACCTTCTGTGAAAAAATATTTCTTCTAATTTATGTCTTAAGTGGGAGACACCTTATTATTAGACTGTGTCTCCTAGTTCTAATATTTTCCCACAAGAAACATTTTTTCACCATCCACTATGTGAAGTCCCCTCATGATTTTGTAAATTTCAGTAAGATTACCGTTCAATCTTTTAAACTCCAATGGATACAGGCCCAGCCTTTTACCATGAGGTGGTCAGGGACAGCAAGATGTGACTGCGAGTGAGGCATGTCGAGGAATGCTGAATTCAGAAATGGAGGAACCTCAGCTCTTAAACCTTGTCCAACAAGGTACTTGCTCCATGTGTGGTTGAGGAAAAGGACTAGGGAGGATGAGCTAGCTGACCACTGCACCATGGAAGCCATTCCAGCGGGTGGGGGAGATGTGTGGAGAGCGGAGAGCTAAAAGACAAGTTTTGGGGCTTCTATAATTAGGGGAATTGATAGCATCCTTTGTAAGCAGGACCGAGAGTCCCACATGGTATTTTGCCTGCCCAGTGCCAGGGTGGAGGGACATCTCTAACTGACTTGAATGGATATTGGAGAGGAAGTTGTGGCCCACGTTGGGACAAACAACATAGGCAACAGTAAGAAAGAGGGCCTGTTTGGGGGTTATCAGGAAGTAGGAACAAAATTAAAGAACAGGTCCTCAAGGTTTATAATCTCCGGATTACTACCTGAGCCATGTGCAAATTGGCATAGGGATGAGAAAATTAGGGAAGTAAACACGTGTCTAAAGGAGCGGTATGGGAAATGGTTCCATTTCAGGGGGCACTGGTATCAGTATTGGGACAGGACGGAATCTGTACCGGTGGATAGTCTCCACCTGAACTGATCTGGGACCAGTGTTCGAGCGGAAAGGATAAATTGGGTGGTCACAAGGACCCAGCAAATGGGGGGGGGGGGGGGGAGCGTAAAACTACAAGAAGTATAATGGTTAATGGGAACCGAAGCAGCGGTTCTGCATATGAGGAGAAGATAAAGGTTAATAGGATGAACAGGCAGGGCCAGTCTAATGACTACGGAGGGAAAAAGAAACATAAAAAATGAAAATGTACTGTGACTGTGGGCGTGAAAGTTGGAGATGAGGCTGAGATTAATAAAGGAGGTGAGAATGTGTGAAAAGCATAGTGCACAAGGAATTCCTGCAATGGAAAGACAAATCAGTGGGCACATTTAAAAACCTTGCACCCAAATGCACACAGTGTTCAGAATAAGGTGAATGAGCTGATGGCACATATAGTGACAAATAGTATGATTTGGTGGGCATTACTGAAATATGGAGAACCGGGACCAGGAGTTGAATGTCCAAGAGTAGTCCGTATTTCGAATGGAGTTGCTTTAATGGTTAAAGATAACATCAAGGCTGTATTAAGAAATTATATTGGCACTAAGGCCAAAATGTTGAATCGATCTGGGTGGAAATAAGAAACCAAAGGAAAAACATCTTGGTAGGAGTAAGTTTACAGACCCCTGAACAATACTTCCAAAATGGGACATAGTATAAACCGAAAAGTAATGAAGGCTTGTGAGAAGGACATAGTGGTAATTATGGGTGATTTTAATTTGCATATTGACTTCTTCTGTATCCATCTTGCCAGCTCACCTCTAATCCCATGAGGCTTCACCTTTTGTACCAGTCTGCCATGAGAGACCTTGTCAAAGGCCTAACTGAAGTCCACACTGACAACATCCACTGCCCTACCTGCATCAATCATCTTTGTGACGTCCTCGAAAAACTCTAACAAGTGGGCAGCACGGTAGCATGGTGGTTAGCATAAATGCTTCACAGCTCCAGGGTCCCAGGTTCGATTCCCGGCTGGATCACTGTCTGTGTGGCGTCTGCACGTCCTCCCCGTGTGTGCGTGGGTTTCCTCCGGGTGCTCCGGTTTCCTCCCACAGTCCAAAGATGTGCGGGTTAGGTGGATTGGCCATGCTAAATTGCCCGTAGTGTCCTAAAAATAAGGTTAAGGGGGGGTTGTTGGGTTACGGGTATAGGGTGGATACGTGGGTTTGAGTAGGGTGATCATTGCTCGGCACAACATCGAGGGCCGAAGGGCCTGTTCTGTGCTGTACTGTTCTATGTTCTAAGTTAGTGAGACACGACCACCCCTTCACAAAACCGGGTTGCCTCTCGCTAATACGTCCACTTCCAAATGGGAGTAGATCCTGTCTCGAAGAATTCTCTCAGAAATTTCCTTGCCACTGACGTAAGGCTCACCAGCCTGTAGTTCCCTGGATTATCCTTGCTACCTTTCTGAAACAAAGGAACAACATTGGCTATTCTCCAGTCCTCTGGGACATCACCTGAAGACAGTGAGGATCCAAAGATTTCTGTCAAAGCCTCAGCAATTTCCTCTCTTGCTTCTTTCAGTATTCTGGGGTAGTTCCCATCAGGCACTGGGGACCTATCCACCTTAATATTTTTCAAGACGCCAACACCTCGTCTTTTTGGATCTCAATGTGACCCAGGCTATCCACATACCCTTCTCCAGACTCAACATCCACCAATTCCTTCTCTTTGGTGAATAGTGATGCATTTAGCACCTCGCCCATTTCCTCAGGCTCCACACAAAGATTCCCTCCCCTGTCCTTCAGTGGGCCAACCCTTTCCCTAGCTACCCTCTTGCTTTTTATGTACGTGTAAAAAGCCTTGGGATTTTCCTTAACCCTATTTACCAATGACTTTTCATCACCCCTTTTAGCTCTCCTGACTCCTTGCTGAAGTTCCTTCCTACCTTCCTTATATTCCACACAGGCTTTGTCTGTTCCCAGCCTTCTAGCCCTGACAATCCCGCAATTTGTCATATTTATGTCTTGCCCCACAAGTCTTATTGAATTCTTTGAGGAGGTGACCAAGCACGTGGATGAAGGTAAAGGAGTGGATTTAGTGTACGTGGATTTTAGTAAGGCATTTGATAAGGCTTATGCAGAAAGTAAGGAGGCATGGGATAGTGGGAAATTTGGTCAATTGGATAACGAACTGGCTAACCGATAGATGTCAGAGAGTGGTGGTGGATGGCAAATATTCAGCTTGGAGCCCAGTTCCCTGTGGCAGACCGCAGGGATCAGTTCTGGGTCCTCTGCTGTTTGTCATTTTCATTAATGACTTGGATGAGGGAGTTGAAGGGTGGGTCAGTAAATTTGCAGACGATACGAAAATTGGTGGTGTTCTGGATAGTGAGGAGGGCTGTTGTCGGCGGCATAGAGACATAGATAGGATGCAGAGCTGGGCTGAGAAGTGGCAGATGGAGTTTAACCCTGAAATGTGTGAGGTTGTCCATTTTGGAAGGACAAATATGAATGCGGAATACAGGGTTAACGGTCGGGTTCTTGGCAATGTGGAGGAGCAGAGAGATCTTGGGGTCTATGTTCATAGATCTTTGAAAGTTGCCACTCAAGTGGATAGAGCTGTGAAGAAGGCCTATGGTGTGCTCGCGTTCATTAGCAGAGGGATTGAATGTAAGAGCCGTGAGGTGATGGTGCAGCTGTACAAAACCTTGGTAAGGGGCTGGTTTAGCTCACTGAGCTAAATCGCTGGCTTTGAAAGCAGACCAAGGCAGGCCAGCAGCACGGTTTGATTCCCGTACCGGCCTCCCCGAACAGGCGCCGGAATGTGGCGACTAGGGGCTTTTCACAGTAACTTCATTGAAGCCTACTCGTGACAATAAGCGATTTCCATTCCATAAGGCCACATTTGGAGTACTGTGTGCAGTTCTGGTCGCCTCATTTTAGGAAGGATGTGGAAGCTTTGGAAAAGGTGCAAAGGAGATTTACCAGGATGTTGCCTGGAATGGAGAGTAGGTCTTACGAGGAAAGGTTGAGAGTGCTAGGCCTTTTCTCATTAGAACGGAGGATGAGGGGCGACTTGATAGAGGTTTATAAGATGATCGGGAATAGATAGAGGAGACAGTCAGAGACTTTTTCCCCAGGTGGAACAAACCATTACAAGGGGATACAGATTTAAGGTGAATGCTGGAAGATATAGGGGGGATGTCAGAGGTAGGTTCTTTACCCAGAGAGTAGTGGGGGCATGCAATGCACTGTATGTGGAAGGAGTTGAGTCGGAAAAATTAGAGACCTTCAAGCGGCTATTGGATAGGTACATAGAACATAAAACAGTACAGCACAGAACAGTCCCTTCGGCCCTCGATGTTGTGCCGAGCATTGTCCGAAACCAAGATCAAGCTATCCCACATAGATTACGGTAGAATGATGGGGTGTAGATTAATTTGTTCCTAATCTAGGACAAAAGTTCGGCACAACATCTTCGGCCGAAGGACCTGTTCTGTGCTGTATTTTTCTATGTTCTATTTATCCTTCTTCCGCACAGGAACATGCCGGTCCTAAATTCCTTTCAACTGACATTTGAAAGTCTCCCGCATGTCAGATGTTGATTTATCCTCAAACATCCGCCCCAATCTATGTTCTTCAGTTCCTGCCTAATATTGTTATAATTAGCCTTCCCCCAATTTAGCTTGATCCTTGTCCACCAGCACTTCAGCCACATCCCCCTGTCTGCTCTTCAGAGCCACGCTAGCCCTATTTCCTACTTCTCCCTCAATTTTTTCACCTTCTGACCTATTGCTCCCACCCCCCTGCCATACTAATTTAAACCCTCCCGTGTGACACCAGCAAACCTCGCCAGGATATTTATGCCTCTCCAGTTTAGATGCAATCCGTCCTTCTTATACAGGTCACAGCTGCCCCGGAAGTGCTCCCAGTGGTCCTATAACTGAAACTCTCCCTCCTATGCCAGCTGTTTAGCCACGTGTTTAGCTGCTCTATCTTTATATTTCTACCCTCACTGGCATGTGGCACAGAGAGTAATCCCGAAATTACAACCCGAGAGGTCCTGTCTTTTAACTGTCTGCCTAGCTCCCTGAACTCCTGCTGCAGGACCTCATCCCCCTTCCTGCCTATGTCGTTAGTACCAATATGTACCACGACCTCTGCCTGTTTGCCCTCCTCCTTGAGGATGCCCGCTACCCATTCGGAGACATCTTGGACCCTGGCACCAGGGAGGCAACATACCATCCTGGAATCTCTTTCACGTCCACATAAGTGCCTATCTGTGCCCCTGACTATAGAGTCCCCTGTGACTATTGCTCTTCTGCGCTTTGACCCTCCCTGCTGAACATCAGTGACTGCTGTGGTGCCACTGCTCTGGCTGCTGCTGTTTTCTCCTGATCGGCTATTCCCCCCAACAGTATCCAAAATGGTATACCTGTTCGAGAGGGGGACAACCACAGAGGATTCCTGCACTGACTGCCTGCCCCTTTTGGTGGTCACCCATCTCTCTGCCTGCACCTTGGGTGTGACCACATCTCTACAATTCCTATCCATGATGCTTTCCGCAACCTGCATGCTCCTAAGTGCATCCAACTGCTGTTCCAACCGATCCATGCGGTCTGTGAGGAGCCGCAGTTGGGTAAGTTTATCCCCACTCTCTGCCTTCTGCCAGTCAGCCAATCCTCTATCCATGCCAGGATCTTACCCTTAACACCATGGGCTCTTAACTTATTTAACAGTCTCCTACGCGCACATTGTCAAAGGCCTCTGGAAATCTAAATACATCACGTCCACTGGTTCTCCTTTGTCTAACTTCCTTGTTACTTCCTCAAAGAACTCTAACAGATTTGTCAGACATGGACCTCCCCTTGACGAAGCCGTGCTGACTTGGTCCTATTTTATCATGCACTTCCAAGTGCTCTGCGATCTCATCGTAAATAATGGACTCTATCTTGCCAATGACCGAAGTCAGGCTAACCGGCCTATAATTTACCGTCTTCTGCCTCCCTCCATTCTTAAACAACGGTGTTACATTAGCCACTTTCCAGTCCACTGGGACCCTTCCTGCCTCCAGTGATTCCTGAAAGATCACCACCACTGCCTCCACAATCTCCTCAGCTATCTCTTTTAGGGGCTTTTCACAGTAACTTCATTTGAAGCCTACTTGTGACAAGCAATTTTCATTTTAGAATCCTGGGGTGTAGTCCATCTGGACAAGGTGACTTATCCACCGACAGACCTTTCAGTTTCCCTAGAACCTTCTCCTTAGTAATGATCACTGCACTCACCTCTGCCCTATGATTCTCCTGGAGCTCTGGCATCCCACTGGTGTCTTCTACCGTGAAGACTGATGTAAAGTAACTATTCAGTTCATCTGCCATTTCTTTGTTTCCTATTATTACTTCTCTAGCCATATTTTCAGTGGTCCAATGTCTAAGATTAAGTAATTAGCAAAGTTAATGCGTAGGACTCAGTAAGTCCAAGTTTAAGTCATGGCAAGTGAGGTCAGCCAAGTGGAATGTGTGACCTGTCATCTCACAGAAACACAGAATAATACAACTTAGAAGAGGCCCTTCGGCCCATCAAGTCTGCACTGATGCATGAAAAGCACCTGACCTGCCTACGTAATCCCATTTGCCAGCACTTGGTCCAGAGCCTTGAATGTTATGACGTACCAAGTGCTCATCCAAGTACTTTTTAAAGGATGTGAGGCAACCCGCATTCCAGACCGTCACCACCCTCTGGGTAAAAAGGTTTTCCACAAATTCCTCCCTAAACCAACTACCCCTCACCGTGAACATGTGTACCCTCGCAACTAACCCTTTACCTAACGGGAACAGCTGCTCCATATCCACCCTGTTCATGCACCTCATAATCTTGTACACATCGATCAGGTCACCCTTCAATCTTTCCTTCAGCGAAACTAACCCAAGCCTTTCCAGCCTCTCTTCATAACTTAAATGTTCCATCCCAGGCAACATCCTGGTGAATCACCTCTGCACCCCTTCCAGTGCAATCACATCCTTCCTATAATGTGGTGACCAGAATTGCACACAGTACTCCAGCTGTGGCCTCACCAAAGTTCTATACAATTCCAGCATAACCTTCCTGCTTTTGTAATCTATGCCTCAATTGATAAAGGCAAATGGTCATATGCCGATTAACCTGCCCTTCTACCTTCAGAGATCTATAGACAAACACACCTTGTTCCTTAGAACTTCCCAGTGTCACGCCATTCATTGAACACTTCTTTGTCACATTACTCCTTCCAAAGTGTATCACACTTTTCAGGGTTAAATTCCAGCTGCCGCTTTTCTGCCCATTTTACCATCCCGTCTATATATGTCAGAAGTCATGGACCCTGCCGACATCCCAGATGACCAAGTGTGCAGAAAGTGTCCTGAATACAGCCCGGGTTTCAGGCTCAAGCGGTAGCTGGAGACACTATGGCAAATCCGCGAGGCTAAGAGTTATGTGGATAGCACATTTAAAGAGGTGGTCACACCGTAGCTCGAGGAACTGGAGGAAAAAAGGGAATGGGTGACCACCAGGAAGTCAAAAAGAAACTGACAGGTAGTGCAGGAGTACCCTGGGGTCCCGCTCTCAAATTGGGTTTCCATTTTGGAAGCTTGTTCTCCAAAGGAGTGCAGACAGAACAAAGCTTCTGGCACCATGAGCAGCTTGACTGTCCAGGAGGGGAGGAAGAAGAAAGCAGGAACGATAGTGATAGAGGATACATTAATTGATGGAACAGACAGGCCTTTCCGCGGCCACAGATGTGACTCCAGGATGGTGTGTTGCCTCCCTGGTGCCAGGGTCAGGGATGTCACTGAGGCTGCAGGGCACCCTGAAGGGGGAGGGTGATAGGACAGAGGTCGTGGTAAACATTGGTACCAATAATATGGATAAAATGAGGGAGGAGGCCTTGCATGAAGAATTTAGGGAGCTAGTGAGTAGACTAAAGTGCAGGCCTCAAAGGTTGTAATCTCTGGATTACTCCCAGTACCATGTGCTAGCGAGTACAGAAAAAGAAGAACAGGGCAGATGAATGTGTGATTCAAAAGTTGATGCAGGAGTTTAGGGTTTAGATTCCTGAATCACTGGGATTGTTTCTGGGGCAGGTGAGATCTGTACAAATGGGATGTACTGTACCTGAACTAGAATGGTACGAACATCCTTGCGGGTAGGTTTGCTCGTGCTGGTGGGCGGAGTTTAAACTAGTTCGACACTGAGAGATGACAGAATATTAATGCAATAGAGATGCAGCATGTTGAATTTCAGGGGGGTAAGGTGAGGCTGGATGGCCTCTACTTTAATGCTAGGAGTATCATTGGTAAGACTGATGAATAAGGATGTGTATTGACAAGTGGAGTTGTGATACTGTTGCCATCACAGAGGAAGGGACAGGACTGTCAGCTCAACATTCCTGGGTATAGGATCTTTAGGCAGGACAGGGGAGTGTTTCAAAGAGGAAGTGGTGTTGCATTATTAATTAATTGGTCTGTTCCTGCAGTAAGGAGGGATGATATCTTGGAAGGGTCTTCTAATGAGGCTTTGTGGGTAGAGCTTGGGAATAAGAAGAGGGTAGTCACACTGTGTGTACTATAGACCACCAAACACCGTACATTTTAAATTAGTAATAGAAAAGGAAAGAGATGGTCTGCTAAGAAGAATTTGGGATTGGGGAAAGCTAATTTTATGAAAATATGGCAGGATCTGGCCAAAGTGGACTGGGAACAGCTACTTCTGGGTAAACCTACAGCAGAACAGTGGGGGGGGGGGGGGGGGGGTCACTCAAAATTAGATTGGCAAGAGTACAGGTCTCCAGTATGCTTCCTTTCGGGTGAAATGTAGGAGCAACAAGTCCAGAGATCCCTGGATGTCCAGGAATATTCTGACCTGACAGGAAGAAAATAGGCTTTTAACAGGTACAAAGGGAGTAAATCTACAGAGGCCCTTATAGAACATAGAATGTGCAGGGGGAACTCAAAAAAAGAAATTAGGAGAGCAAAGGGGACATCAGCAACACTGGCCGGTAAGATTAGGGAAAATCTCGTGATATTCCATGAGTATAGCACAGTATAAGGCATAAGGCAGCACGGCAGCACAAGTAGATAGCACTGTGGCTTCACAGTGCCAGGATCTCGGGTTCGATTCCCCGCTGGGCCACTGTGTGCGGAGTCTGCACGTTCTTCCCGTGTCTGCGTGCGTTTCCTCCGGGTGCTCCGGTTTCTTCCCACAGTCCAAAGACGTGGAGGTTAGGTCGATTGGCCATAATAAATTGCCCTTAGTGACCAAAAAGGATAGGAGGGGTTATTGGGTTACGGGGATAGGGTGGAAGTGAGGGCTTAAGTGGGTCGGTGCAGACTCGATGGGCTGAATGACCTCATTCTCTACTGTATGTTCTATATCATGAGGTTAGGGTTAGGGAAAGAGTAGGATGCATTAGTGACCAAGGGGGTAATCTATGTGTCGGGCCGGGTGACATTGGTAGGGTGTTAAACGAGTACTTCACATTTGTCTTCACTTTGGGAAGGAGATTGTAGGTACAAAATTCAGACAGAAGGACTGTGAGATAATTGAATAGTTTGACGTAGGGAGTGAGGAGGTACTGGAGGTCTTGGCAGGTTTAAAAGTAGACAAATCCCAAGGTCCAGATGAGTTGTATCCAGGCTGCTGTGAGACATAAGGGAGGAAATTACAGGGGCTCTGACCCAAATTTTTAATTCCTCTCTGGCCACTGGAGACATACCAGAGGACTGGACTACAGCGCTAATGTGGTTCCACTTTTCAAGAATTGTGGTACAGATAAACCAGGGAATTACAGACCCGTGAGTCTCACATCAGTGTTAGTATAGAATAGTATAGAACAGTACAGCACAGAACAGGCCCTTCGGCCCTCGATGTTGTGCCGAGCAATGATCACCCTACTTAAACCCATGTAACCCGTATACCCGTAACCCAACAATCCCCCCATTAACCTTACACTACGGGCAATTTAGCATGGCCAATCCACCTAACCCGCACATCTTTGGACTGTGGGAGGAAACCGGAGCGCCCGGAGGAAACCCACGCACACACGGGGAGGATGTGCAGACTCCACACAGACAGTGACCCAGCCGGGAATCAAACCTGGGACCCTGGAGCTGTGAAGCATTGATGCTAACCACCATGCTACCGTGAGGCCCCTGTTAGGGAAACTATTCAAGAAAATTCTGACGGGCATGATCAATCTTCATTTGGAGAGGCAAGGTGTCAGCAGGGACAGTCAGCATGGCTTTGTCAAAGGGAGGTCATGTCTAACAAATGTGATTGGATTTTATGAAGAGGTTACCAGGTGTGGAGATGTGGACAGTGCAGTTGATGTAGTTTATATGGATTTCAGCAAAGCCTTTAACAAGGACCCACATTAAAGACTGGTAAAGATGGTAAAAGCACGTGGGATCCAGGGTAAAATGGGAAGTTGGATCCAAATTGACTTAGTGATAGGAGACAGAGGCTGGTGGTAGAAGGCTGTTTGTGTGAATGGAGGCGGGTGTCCAATGGCGGACCACAGGGATCAGTGCTGGGTCCTGACAGCCTGTTATACATTTCAATTATATCAAAGAAAATGTTGGGGGGAAGGGGGGGTAAGACGGAGAGAGAGAGAGATAGAGAGATCATAAGTAAATCTGCAGATGACACAAAGATTGGCCGGGTGGTTGGCAGTGAAGAAGGTCTTCGGTTACAAGAAGGTATAGATGGATTGGTCAGACCTCCAAATAGATATACTTGTTAGGAAGATTTTGCATTCTTCTGTCTAAATGTTTAGTGTCTAGATATCAAATGATTTGAAATGAATCAGAAATTGTAACAAATTGTCACTTGCTGTTTCAGAAGTAGCCTTTCCCTCATTCTGGTCATTCAAGTTTTATCCTGTCAATTTGAAGACATTTATTGTCTAGATTTGCTGATGTTTTCAATGTTGTAATATTGCTCTGATTTAGGACTGGCTGCAAGAACAGTATGAATCATGCAAAGGATGGCATTCCTCATGAGTCTGAAAGCCGCTGCAGCTACTCACACCAGTATGATAACAGAGTGTATACCTGCAAGGTGAGTGCAATTCATTTATTGACATCCATTTTTTCTACGATGTGCAGTTCAAATCTAGTTCATACACTCACTGAAGAGAAAACCGAGCGGTTATAGACGGGGCAATCATTCCACAGTAACAATCTGCATATTTCATCAATTCTGCTGGAACATAGATTTAAGTTTTAACATATATTTGTAGCACCTTGGTTCTTCCGGTGGCGGTACGTAGGTGGAGGTCGCATGTTAGGTGGCTGGAGTCTCTGGTTTTTGGCCTTTTATGCCCAGTTTCATGGGTATTTTTTGGATGAGTTGGTGCGGGAAGTCATAAAGAGGTTGAGGAATGTCGAAGCCCAAGAAGAAAGGTCCTGGGAAGAAGGAGACAGGTGCTGGGTCGTCGGGTGGGGGCGCTCCCCTCATGAACATAGAACATACAGTGCAGAAGGAGGCCATTCGGCCCATCAAGTCTGCACCGACCCACTTAAGCCCTCACTTCAACCCTATCCCCGTAACCCAATAACCCCTCCTAACCTTTTTGGACACTAAGGGCAATTTAGCATGGCCACGCCTTTCAACTGCGGGAGGAAACCGGAGCACCCGGAGGAAACCCACGCAGACACGGGGAGAATGTGCAGACTTCGCACAGAGAGTGACCCAGCAGGGAATCGAACCTGGGACCCTGGCGCTGTGAAGCCACAGTGCTAACCACTATGCTACCGTGCTGCCCTTTGGTGGAAACTTTTACCGAGGTGATGTCGGTGAAGTTTCAAAGACTATTTGCCAAGCATTTGGAGGTGCTTCGGAGGGAGATGACGGCTTCGCTTAAAGAGTGGGTGGAGGCGGCAATTGCCCCAGTAAAGGCGGAAATGGTGAAGACGTTGGTTGAGGTGCAAGGAGAGAAGTTGGAAGGAGTGGAGGAGACACTTTTGTAACACAGCAACCAGTTCACCTCGATGGGTGAGGAGCTGTGGAGGGTGGCAGAGGTCAACAAAGGGCTCAGAGCTAAGGTGGAGGATCTGGAGAACAAGCCGAGGGCCACAATGTGAGAATCGTGGGCCTACCTTAGGGGGTGGAAGGTCCGAGATCGACAGTACTTTACAAATATGTTTGCTGAGTTGATTGGGGAGGGGGAAGAAATCTCCCGCTACGGTTGGATAGGGCACATCGGTCACTCATGTTGAAGCTGAGAGTGAATGAGCCACCAAGGCGGTTATAGTCTGATTCCACAGCTGGCACATGAAGGGGAAGGTTTTGAGCTTGGGCGAAGCAGAGACAAAATGTGAAGTGGGAAGGTGCTGGTATACATATATACCAAGGCAGGCGGCTTTAGACCGGTGACGGCGGCATTGTGCGGCAGCGAGTGAGATTTGGAGTTGTCTCCCCAACAAAGCTGAGAGTGACCCGATGGGCCCTCCAGTATGATGCTGGTCACCTGCATCATGGCGGCCTGCTGTGTCCTCCACAGTATCGCGCAGCAGAGGGACGACATGCTGGAGGAGGATGTGGGGGAGGGGAAGGATGGGCAGGACATGGGGCCCAGACAGGCACGGGGGGCCATATGACGTGTGCCAGGGCCAATGCACACGGGACATTCTAATCGCCTCCACGTTCACCAACTGAATGGGGGGAGCGGACTGGCCAGCGGCACGGAAACTGCATCCCAACCTCACTCCTCTGTTCTCTTCCTCCCCCCCCCCTCCCTGCCTGCACCTCCATCCATGGTGCATACCGACCGCACTATAGGGGTGTCAGGTTGACGGTCAACAAGACACATGATTAGACTGTGGGTCAGGGGGTGGTGGGGGTGAGCATGATGTGGGGTGGGGGAGGGTTGACACGTGTCATAATTAACAGCAACTAGGCGGGGTCTCACTTCTTCACCTGCCGCCAAACTCTACCCCAGCGACCTTCCTTTCCTCCAGGCCGCCGACCACGTCCAGGGCCCTCTACTCTGCCATGGTAAGGGGCCTCAGGTCCGGTAATCCCCCTCCTGTCTTCTCCCGCTCCCGGCGGTTGTCGGGGAGGGAGGGAACAGAAAACGACGGTGTTAGAAAGCCTGACGCATGCAGCACAGGGTGTGGTAGCTGATGGCCTCAGTGACCAGGTCACTCGGCCTTGGCAGCACGTATGGGTGCCGGCATGTGGTGCAGGATGGACGTTCGGCCGCCCTCCGAGTAGGGGGAGGGGGTGGTGTCGGGTTACGGGTGTGTGGGAGGGGAGTTGGTCCCAGGGGCAAAGTGCTGCCTACTCTGGCACCCCTGAGGAGGTCATGCAATTTTGTTCGACACTCCTGGCCAGTCCAGACATTGTTGTCCACGGCTCTCATCGCCTCTGCCACCTGTGCCCAGGCTTGGCTAATGGCGGTGATTGGCAGCCTCCTTCCTGCGCCGGGGGCAGGGTCATCCACCTCTACTCCACGGCGTCCAGAAGAGTCTCGAGCTCTGTGTCAGCGAAACGTGGGGCCATGCATCCTGCTGCCATCTTGTGTGTGTCGGGAGTGCAGTGTGTATATGCAGCTGCAGCTTGTCAGCCTCCTGAGTGTCAATCGTGAAACCGGTGAATCCCGCACCATTTCTCATTGGAATCTATTGAGTTCCATGTGGCCCAAGTGCTAGCCCCTCTGTAGTAGCTGAATCAGTCCAGGTGCGGTGCCGGTTTTGCTGTCCTGTAAGTCCACGAAATGTGTGTCAGTATCAACACTTCACCCCAGAGCTGACAAGATAGGGAAGGTGATTGAGGAGTATCTAGGGTTCAGTTGCACGGGGAAGGTCTCCCGGTGGGAGGCTCTGAAGGCAGTAGGTGAAGGTGGCGATTGGGAGCATGCAGGCAAGGAATGTAGAGGGGCCAGATGGGTTCCAGGTCGAATTAGACAAACGATTTAAGGATAGGCAGGCGTGGTTGATGGTGGTAATGTTTGAGAACACGAATGATGGGGCAGGCTTCCATCTCGTTATTAAAGGACAAGGATCCGGTGGAGTGCTGGTCGTACAGGCCCATATCTCTGCTGAATGTAGTGACAATATATTGGCAAAGTTTTGGCGTTGAGGTTGAAGGGATGCCTTCCGAACGTGATTGAGGAGGTTAAGGCGAGATTTGTAAAGTGCAGACAGTTGTCCTTGAATGTGAGGAGGCTGTTGAATGTGGTGCTTTCACCGGCAAAGGGAAGGGAGGTGGTGGTGGCATTAGATACGGAGAAGGCATTTGATCGGGTGGAGTAGAGTTATTTGATGACGGTGTTGGAGAAATGTGGGATTGGGCCGAAGTTTGTGGCATGGGTGCAGCCATTGTACAAGGAACCGATGGCGAACGTGTACACAAATAGTATGAATGGAGGGTACTTTGCATTGCACCGGGGTACGAGTCAGGAATGCCCCATGGCCTTCCTTCTGTTTGCATTGGGGTTGTGGAAGGGGATAGTGAGGGGGCGTGGAGCACAGGGTGTCCTTAGTAAAACAGGGACAGAAGCAAAAGGAAGTAAGAGGAAAAGTGCAAGGCAGAGAAGACATAGTCAAAAATCTAAAAGGGCGACAGACGGTACAGTGACTGAGGGGAGCACAGTGAATAGGCCCAGTAATAACAAAAGGAATAAAACTGGATATGTTAAGATTCAAAACAGAGATAAAAAAACCAACATAAGTGTACTTTACCTGAATGCTCGTAGTATTCGGAATAAAGTAAATGAGTTGATGGCACAAATCATCGTTAATGACTATGATTTAGTGGCCATTACTGAAACATGGTTAAAGGATGGTCACGACTGGGAGTTAAATATCCGAGGGTATCAAACTATTCGGAAGGACAGAGTGGATGGTAAGGGAGGTGGTGTTGCTCTGTTATTTAAGGATGACATCCGGGCAATAGTAAGGGATGACATTGGTGCTATAGAGGATAAGGTTGAATCCATTTAGGTGGAAATCAGGAATAGTAAGGTGAAAAGTCACTGATAGGAGTAGTCTATCGGCCACGAAATAGTAACGTTATGGTGGGGCAGGCAATAAACAAAGAAATAACTGATGCATGTAGAAATGGTACAGCAGTTATCATGGGGGATTTTAATCTACATGTCGATTGGTTTAACCAGGTCAGTCAAGGCAACCTTGAGGAGGAGTTTATAGAATGTATCCGCGATAGAACATAGAACATAGAACATAGAACAGTACAGCACAGAACAGGCCCTTCGGCCCTCAATGTTGTGTCGAGCCATGATCACCCTACTCAAACCCACACCCGTAACCCAACAACCCCCCCCTTAACCTTACTTTTATTAGGACACTACGGGAAATTTAGCATGGCCAATCCACCTAACCCGCACATCTTTGGACTGTGGGAGGAAACCGGAGCACCCGGAGGAAACCCACGCACACAGGGGGAGGACGTGCAGACTCCACACAGACAGTGACCCAGCCGGGAATCGAACCTGGGACCCTGGAGCTGTGAAGCATTTATGCTAACCACCATGCTACCCTGCTGCCCCATAGTTTCCTAGAACAGTATGTAATGGAACCTACGAGGGAACAAGCGGTCCTAGATCTTGTCCTGTGTAATGAGACAGGATCGATTCATGATCTTATAGTTAGGGATCCTCTCGGAAGGAGCGATCACAATATGGTGGAATTTAAAATACAGATGGAGGGTGCGAAAGTAAAATCAAATACTAGTGCTTTGTGTTTAAACAAAGGAGATTACAAGGGGATGAGAGAACATAAGAACTAGGAGCAGGAGTAGGCCATCTGGCCCCTCGAGCCTGCTCCGCCATTCAATGAGATCATGGCTGATCTTTTGTGGACTCAGCTCCACTTTCCGGCCCGAACACCATAACCCTTAATCCCTTTATTCTTCAAAAAACTATCAATCTTTACCTTAAAAACATGTAATGAAGGAGCCTCAACTGCTTCACTGGGCAAGGAATTCCATAGATTCACAACCCTTTGGGTGAAGAAGTTCCTCCTAAACTCAGTCCTAAATCTACTTCCCCTTATTTTGAGGCTATGTCCCCTAGTTCTGCTTTCACCCACCAGTGGAAACAACCTGCCCTCATCTATCCTATCTATTCCCTTCATAATTTTTAATGTTTCTATAAGATCCCCCCTCATCCTTCTAAATTCCAATGAGTACAGTCCCAGTCTACTCAACCTCTCCTCATAATCCAACCCCTTCAGCTCTGGGATTAACCTAGTGAATCTCCTCTGCACACCCTCCAGTGCCAGTACGTCCTTTCTCAAGTAAGGAGACCAAAACTGAACACAATACTCCAGGTGTGGCCTCACTAACACCTTATACAATTGCAACATAACCTCCCTAGTCTTAAACTCCATCCCTCTAGCAATGAAGGACAAAATTCCATTTGCATTCTTAATCACTTGTTGCACCTGTCAACCAACCTTCTGTGACTCATTCACTAGCACACCCAAGTCTCCCTGCACAGCGGCATTCTTTAATATTTTATCGTTTAAATAATAATCCCATTTGCTGTTATTCCTACCAAAATGGATAACCTCACATTTGTCAACATTGTATTCCATCTGCCAGACCCTAGCCCATTCACTTAACCTATCCAAATCCCTCTGCAGACTTCCAGTATAGAGTTATAGAACAGTACAGCACAGAACAGGCCCTTCGGCCCTCGATGTTGTGCCGAGCAATGATCACCCTACTTAAACCCACGTAACCCGTATACCCATAACCCAACAATCCCCCCCATTAACCTTACACTACGGGCAATTTAGCATGGCCAATCCACCTAACCCGCACATCTTTGGACTGTGGGAGGAAACCGGAGCACCCGGAGGAAACCCACGCACACACGGGGAGGACGTGCAGACTCCACACAGACAGTGACCCAGCCGGGAATCGAACCTGGGACCCTGGAGCTGTGAAGCATTGATGCTAACCACCGTGCTACCGTGAGGCCCCTGCACTTTTCGCTTTACCACTCATCTTAGTGTCATCTGCAAACTTGGACACATTGCCCTTGGTCCCCAACTCCAAATCATCTATGTAAATTGTGAACAATTGTGGGCCCAACACGGATCCCTGGGGGACACCACTAGCTACTGATTGCCAACCAGAGAAACACCTATTAATCCCCACTCTTTGCTTTCTATTAATTAACCAATCCTCTATCCATGCTACTACTTTACCCTTAATGCCATGCATCTTTATCTTATGCAGCAACCTTTTGTGTGGCACCTTGTCAAAGGCTTTCTGGATATACCACATCCTGTTCTAGGAACCTATCGCGGATACATTCTATAAACCCCTCCTCAAGGTTGCCTTGACCGACCTGGTTAAACTAATCGACATGGAGATTAAAATCCCCCATGATAACTGCTGTACCATTTCTACATGCATCAGTTATTTCTTTGTTTATTGCCTGCCCCACCATATCGTTACTATTTGGTGGCCGATAGACTACTCCTATCAGTGACTTTTTCGCCTTACTATTCCTGATTTCCACCCAAATGGATTCAACCTTATCCTCCATAGCACCGATGTCATCCCTTACTATTGCCCGGATGTCATCCTTAAATAACAGAGCAACACCACCTCTCTTACCATCCACTCTGTCCTTCCGAATAGTTTGATACCCTCGGATATTTAACTCCCAGTCGTGACCATCCTTTAACCATGTTTCAGTAATGGCCACTAAATCATAGTCATTTACGATGATTTGTGCCATCAACTCATTTACTTTATTCCGAATACTACGAGCATTCAGGTAAAGTACACTTATGTTGGTTTTTTTTACCTCTGTTTTGAATCTTAACATCTCCAGTTTTATTCCTTTTGTTATTATTGGGCCTATTCACTGAGCTCCCCTCAGTCACTGTACCTTGAACTGGCGCCCTTTTAGATTTTTGACTATGTCTTCTCTGTCTTGCACTTTTCCCCTTACTTCCTTTTGCTTCTGTCCCTGTTTTACTACCTTCCAACTTCCTGCATCGATTCCCATCCCCCTGCCACATTAGTTTAAACCCTCCCCAACAGCTCTAGAAAACACCCCCCCATGGACATCGGATCCAGTCCTGCCCAGGTGCAGACCGTCCGGTTTGTACTGGTCCCACCTCCCCCAGAAGCGGTCCCAATGCCCCAGGAATTTGAATCCCTCCCTCTTGCACTATCTCTCGAGCCACGCATTCATCCTATCTATCCTGACATTCCTACTCTGACTAGCTCGTGGCACTGGTAGCAATCCTGAGATTACTATCTTTGAGCTCCTACTTTTTAGTTTAACTCCTAACTCCCTGAATTCCGCTTGTAGGACCTCATTCCGTTTTTTACCTATTTCGTTGGTGCCTATGTGCACCACGACAGTTGGCTGTTCACCCCCCCCCCCCCCCCCCCCAGAATGTCCTGCAGCCGCTCCGAGACATCCTTGACTCTTGTACCAGGGAGGCAACGTACCACCCTGGTGTCTCGATTGCGTCCACAGAACCGCCTATCTATTCCCCTTCCGATCGAGTCCCTATCACTATAGCCCTGCCATTTTTCTTCCTGCCCTGCTGTGCAGCAGAGCCAGCCACGGTGCCATGAACCTGGCCTCTGCTGCCTTCCCCTGGTGAGCCATCTCCCTCAACAGTATCCAAAGCGGGGACACCTGCACTGCCTTCCTACTCTTGCTCTTTCTTTTGGTCACCCATTTTCTATCTCCCTCATTAATTTTCACCTGCGGTGTGACCAACTCGCTAAACGTGCTATCCATGACCTCCTCAGCATCGCGGATGCTCCAAAGTGAGTCCATCCGCAACTCCAGAGCCGTCAAGCGGTCTAACAAGAGCTGCAACTGAACACACATCTTGCACATGAAAGAGCCAGGGACAGTGAACGTGTCCCTGAGCTCCCACATTGCACACGAGGAGCATGACACGGGTCTGGGATCTCCTGCCATGTCTTAAACCTTAGGTAAACTTATACAACAACAATTTCAAAATAAAAAATAAATAAATTAGACAATGAAAAGAATGAAAAGAAAAACTACTTACCAGTCACTTACCAGGGTTAAAAAGGACCTCTGAAAAAGCACCTCCTCCAACTCTGCACCGAATTAACTCACTGCACCAAATTACCAAGTTGCAATCCCCACTCTGGATGAGTCTCACTCCGGATGTGTCTCCTGGAAAAGCGCTAGCTAAGAAGAACTAGCTACGGTAGACTGGGAGCAAAGAGTTTATGGTGGAACAGTGGAGAACCTTCCAAGCGATTTTTCACAGTGCTCAGCAAAGGTTTATACCAACAAAAAGGAAGGACGGTAGAAAGAGGGAAAATCGACCGTGGATATCTAAGGAAATAAGGGAAAGTATCAAATTGAAGGAAAAAGCATATAAAGTGGCAAAGATTGCTGGGAGATTAGAGGACTGGGAAATCTTTAGGGGGCAACAGAAAGCTACTAAAAAAGCTATAAAGAAGAGTAAGATAGAGTATGAGGGTAAACTTGCTCAGAATATAAAAACAGACAGTAAAAGTTTTTACAAATATATAAAACAAAAAAGAGTGGCTAAGGTAAATATTGGTCCTTTAGAGGATGAGAAGGGAGTTTTAATAATGGGAAATGAGGAAATGGCTGAGGAATTGAACAGGTTTTTTGGGTCGGTCTTCACAGTGGAAGACACAAATAACATGCCAGCGACTGATAGAAATGAGGCTATGACAGGCGAGGACCTTGAGAGGATTGTTATCACTAAGGAGTAAGTGATGGGCAAGCTAATGGGGCTAAAGGTAGACAAGTCTCCTGGCCCTGATGGAATGCATCCCAGAGTGCTAAAAAGATGGCTAGGGAAATTGCAGATGCACTAGTGATAATTTACCGAAATTCACTAGACTCTGGGATGGTCCCGGTGGATTGGAAATTAGCAAACGTGACACCACTGTTTAAAAAAGGAGGTAGGCGGGTAATTATAGGCCAGTGAGTTTAACTTCGGTAGTAGGGAAGATGCTGGAATCTATCATCAAGGAAGAAATAGCGAGGCATCTGGATAGAAATTGTCCCATTGGGCAGACGCAGCATGGGTTCATAAAGGGCAGGTCATGCCTAACTAATTTAGTGGAATTTTTTGAGGACATTACCAGTGCAGTAGATAACGGGGAGCCAATGGATGTGGTATATCTGGATTTCCAGAAAGCCTTTGACAAGGTGCCACACAAAAGGTTGCTGCATAAGATAAAGATGCATGGCATTAAGGGTAAAGTAGTAGCATGGATAGAGGATTGGTTAATTAATAGAAAGCAAAGAGTGGGGATTAATGGGTGTTTCTCTGGTTGGCAATCAGTAGCTAGTGGTGTCCCTCAGGGATCCATGTTGGGCCCACAATTGTTCACAATTTACATAGATGATTTGGAGTTGGGGACCAAGGGCAATGTGTCCAAGTTTGCAGATGACACTAAGATGAGTGGTAAAGCAAAAAGTGCAGAGGATACTGGCAGTCTGCAGAGGGATTTGGATAGGTTAAGTGAATGGGCTAGGGTCTGGCAGATGGAATACAATGTTGACAAATGTGAGGTTATCCATTTTGGTAGGAATAACAGCAAATGGGATTATTATTTAAACGATAAAATATTAAAGCATGCCGCTGTGCAGGGAGACTTGGGTGTGCTAGTGCATGAGTCACAGAAGGTTGGTTTACAGGTGCAACAAGTGATTAAGAAGGCAAATGGAATTTTGTCCTTCATTGCTAGAGGGATGGAGTTTAAGACTAGGGAGGTTATATTGCGATTGTATAAGGTGTCAGGCCACACCTGGAGTATTGTGTTCAGTTTTGGTCTCCTTACTTGAGAAAGGACGTACTGGCACTGGAGGGTGTGCAGAGGAGATTCACTAGGTTAATCCCAGAGCTGAAGGGGTTGGATTATGAGGATAATCCTCATAATTGAGTAGACTGGGACTGTACTCGTTGGAATTTAGAAGGATATGGGGGGATCTTATAGAAACATTTAAAATTATGAAGGGAATAGATAGGATAGATGCGGGCAGGTTTTTTCCACTGGCGGGTGAAAGCAGAACTAGGGGACATAGCCTCAAAATAAGTGGAAGTAGATTTAGGACTGAGTTTAGGAGGAACTTCTTCACCCAAAGGGTTGTGAATCTATGGAATTCCTTGCCCAGTGAAGCAGCTGAGGCTCCTTCATTACATGTTTTTAAGGTAAAGATAGATAGTTTTTTGAAGAATAAAGGGATTAAGGGTTATGGTGTTCGGGCCGGAAAGTGGAGCTGAGTCCACAAAAGATCAGCCATGATCTCATTGAATGGCGGAGCAGGCTCGCGGGGCCAGATGGCCTACTCCTGCTCCTAGTTCTTATGTTCTTATGTTCTTATAAATGCAGATGATTTGTTGTATATTTCAGAGCCGAGCTCTTCAGTGGGGAGCATAATGGGGTTGCTTCAGAGAATTGGGATTTTTTCAGGATATAAACTGAATTTACGGAAAAGTGAGTAATTTATGGTTACGCTCCAGGAGTGGGCAGGGGTGGGAGGGGGGTGCTGCCATCGCGTCTGGCAGCATCTCACTTTAGGTATTTGGGGGTGCAGGTGGCCTGGGACTGGGCGGGTCTCCAGAAGTTCAATTTTACTAGCTGTCTTGCTGAGGTGGGACAATCTCCCTCTGTCATTGACGGGCTGAGTACAGGCAATAGAGGTGAATGTTTTGCCGCAATTTTTGTTCTTGTTTCAGTGCCTGCCGGTCTTTTTGCCCAAACTTTTTTTTTAGGGGTATGGGCAGGCTGATCTCCTTGTTTGTTTGGGCGGGGAAGGTGGCTAGGATTAGGAAGGTGATACTGCAGAGGGGGTGGCAGGAGGGCGGACTAGGCCTCCCAATTTGATGTATTGTGTTATGGGCCAGGGTTTAGAGAACCCCAAAGTGTATCATGGAATTCACCTGACCCACAACTTTTAATAGATTGTGGTATGGGGAGCACACGGCCCACTCTACAGGTGGTACAGCAGAAACGGAAAAGTATTTTTAAAGCAAAACAACGTTTATTCTATGAACTCAAGTTAACCTTTTTAAAACATACAGTGAACATCTTAGCAGCGATCAATTCAAATATAACCCCCAAAGAATACAGCACTAAGTAATCCTTAAACTGTCGTTTTAACATCCATAAGACTTTTAAAAAACTTTGAACAGAAGCACATCAGGTTAAAGTCACTACTGAGAGCAGTTATTAGTTTTAAATCACCAAAGGATCGATTTACAGTCTTTAGATTACAGAGAGAGAGACTCATACACCTTCTGGCTGTGATTGCAGCTTTCCAGCTCTGAAAACAAAACTAAAACACACCCTGCAGCAAACAGCCTGAAACAAAAGTAAAAAGCTGACAGACAGCCCAGCTCCACCCACACTCTGACATCACTGATAAACACCCATTTCGTAAAGGTACATTTCTTAAACACCCATTTCTTAACACCCACTTCTTAAAGGTACTGTCACATGACACCTCCCCCTTCAAGATGGTTTCATTTTTCATCTTTCACCATCCTTTAAGAAATGCACAGAGTAAATATACATTTTCATTTCCAAAACAACACACGCAAACAGATATAATAATATAGTCCATTTTTGTTCCTCTTCCTCCAACTGGAATCTGCTTTCGTTCATCACATTTGTGGCAAAGCATCAGCTATCACGTTTTCTTGTCCTGCCATATGTACTATTTTTAAATGAAATGGCTGTAACAATAAACTCCAGAGAAACAGCCTTGCATTGTTATTCCGGAATCGCTCCAAAAACATCAACGGATTATGATCAGTCTATATAATGGTGTCAGACGGATTGCTGGTCACATAAATGTGAAAATGTTGCAAAGCTAGCACAAAACTCAAAAGCTCCTTCTCAATCGTTGAATACTTTTTCTGGTGAGAATTCAATTTCTTTGAAAAATAACCAATAGGCCGCACTAGCCCTTCATCGTCGTCTTGTGGAAGCACCACACCTACACCCACATCACTCGCATCAACCGCCACTTTGAATGGTTTCATATAATTTGGGATGGCTAACACAGGAGCAGTGATTAACACAGCCTTCAGGCTGTCAAATGCCTGTTGACACTCCATTGTCCATTGGAATTTGTTACGCTTCTTGCGCAAGTCCGTCAGTGGAGCGACCACACTGCTAAAATTCGGTACAAATTTCCGGTACAATCCACTCACACCAAGAAATCGCATTATTTCCCGTCGTGTCGATGGTATCGGAAACTCCCCAATAACTTTGGTTTTCACATCCCGTGGGACCATTCGACCCTGTCCGATTGTATGGCCAAGGAAAGTGAGTTGGGCTTTTCCTAATTCACTTTTGGCTCGGTTTATCACCAAACCCGCCTCCTGAAGTCGATCGAATAACTCCATCAGATGTTTTAAATGTTCTTTCCATGTCTAGCTGAAAATTACCAGATCGTCGATGTGTACCGTACAATTGGGTAATAAAAACATAAGAACTAGGAGCAGGAGTAGGCCACATGGCCCCTCGAGCCTGCTCCGCCATTCAATGAGATCATGGCTGATCTTTTGTGGACTCAGCTCCACTTTTCGGCCTGAACACCATAATCCTTAATCCCTTTATTCTTCAAAAAACTATCTATCCTTATCTTAAAAACATTTAATGAAAGAGCTTCAACTGCTTCACTGGGAAAGGAATTCCATGGATTCACAACCCTTTGGGTGAAGAAGTTCCTCCTAAACTCAGTCCTAAATCTACTTCCCCTTATTTTGATGCTATGCCCCCTAGTTCGGCTTTCACCAGCCAGTGGAAACAACCTGCCCGCATCTACCCTATCTATTCCCTTCATAATTTTATATGTTTCTATAAGATCCCCCCTCATCCTTCTAAATTCCAACGAGTACAATCCCAGTCTACTCAACCTCTCCTCGTAATCCAACCCCTTCAACTCCGGGATTAACCTAGTGAATCTCCTCTGCACACCCTCCAGCGCCAGTATGTCCTTTCTCAGGTAAGGAGACCAAAACTGAACACCAGCTGTGGCCTCACTAACACCTTATACAATTGCAGCAGAACCTCCCTAGTCTAAAACTCCATCCCTCTAGAAATGAAGGACAAAATTCCATTCGCATTCTTAATCTGTTGCACCTGTAAACCAACTTTTTGTGACTCATGCACGAGCACACCCAGGTCTCTCTGCACAGCAGCATGTTTTAATATTTTCTCATTTAAATAATGAAATGAAATGAAAATCGCTTATTGTCACGAGTAGGCTTCAATGAAGTTACTGTGAAAAGCCCGTAGTCGCCACATTCCGGCGGAAGCTGGTACGGGAATCAAACAGTGCTGCTAGCCTGCTTGGTCTGCTTTAAAAGCCAGCGATTTAGCCCAGTGAGCTAAACCAGCCCCTTTTGCTAATAATCCCTTTTGCTGTTATTCTTCCCAAAATGGATTACCTCACATTTGTCAACATTGTATTCCATTTGGGGCCTCACGGTAGCATGGTGGTTAGCATCAATGCTTCACAGCTCCAGGGTCCCAGGTTCGATTCCCGGCTGGGTCACTGTCTGTGTGGAGTCTGCACGTCCTCCCCCTGTGTGCGTGGGTTTCCTCCGGGTGCTCCGGTTTCCTCCCACAGTCCAAAGATGTGCGGGTTAGGTGGATTGGCCATGCTAAATTGCCCGTAGTGTAAGGTTAATGGGGGGATTGTTGGGTTACGGGTATACGGGTTACGTGGGTTTAAGTAGGGTGATCATTGCTCGGCACAACATCGAGGGCCGAAGGGCCTGTTCTGTGCTGTACTGTTCTATGTTCTATGTTCTATCTGCCAGACCCTAGCCCTTTCACTTAACCTATCCAAATCCCTCTGCAGACTTCCAGTATCCTCTGCACTTTTTGCTTCACCACTCTACTCATCTTAGTGTCGTCTGCAAACTTGGACACATTGCACTTCGTCCCCAACTCCAAATCATCTGTGTAAGTTGTGAACAATTGTGAGCCCAACACCGATCCCTGAGGGAGACCACTAGGTACTGATTGCCAACCAGAGAAACACCCATTAATCCCCACTCTTTGCTTTCTAATCCTGAAGCGATTTTGTTAGTTAACCGTTGAAATGTGGCTGGGGCGTTTTTCGTGCCAAATGGCATAACTTTGAATTGGTATATACCATCTGGAGTCACAAAAGCTGAAATCTCCTTCGCCCTTTTGGTTAAAGGTACCTGCCAATAACCTTATAACCTTTCAGTAAATCCAAATTGGGAAAAAAAAGCTGCTTGTCCCACTTTCTCAATGCAATCCTCCAAGCATGGGATAGGATAAGAGTCCATTCTTGTAACTGCATTAACTTTTCTATAGTCCACACACAACTGTTGGGTACCGTCTGGTTCAGGTACCATCATTATGGGTGAGCTCCATTGGCTGCAACCCACTTCAATTGTGCCATTTTTAACCATAAAAAACCATTCTCAATCTCTTTGTTAAATTGTGCCAAATTTAAAGGGTTAAGTCTATATGGATGTTGTTTGATTGGAACAGCATTTCCCACACCTATATGATGTATATCCATTTTAGTACTTCCCAATTTATCTCTATCAACCTGCCCATGTGATATCAATAACTCTTTCAGGTCAGTTCGTTTTTCCTCTGGAAGGTAACTCAACAATTTATCCCAATTTTTAAGAACATCCGCATTTTACAATTTAATTTGAGGTACGTCAAATTCACAGTCATCTGGATTTGGTTCGTCACTTTGAGTTATAATCAGTAAAATTCTCCTTTTTCTCTACTTCCCTTTCAAAGTCCCTTTTAAGCATATTAAACACTCGGAGAATCTTCCTTCTATCTGGTGTTTTTACCACATAATTCACCTCACTTAATTTCCTTTCAATCTGATAAGGTCCACAAAATCTTGCTTTTAACAGTTCACCTCCCACTGGTAACAACACTAAAACTTTATCTCCACTGGCAAAACTACGAACTTTGGATTTCTTGTCCGCTATCTGTTTCATCACATTTTGTGCAACCTTTAAATGTTGTCTAGCCAATTCACCCATTTCTTAAAGGTACATTTCTTAAACACCCATTTCTTAAAGGCACTCTCACATGACAATTGCTACTGGGCAGCATATTCAGAGATAATTCAGGGATGGAATAGGGAGGTGGGAGCTTTGTAGGTGAGGATGGAGGCAGGCTCTTGCAGGGGGGTCGGGAATGCGGGTGCTGGCAATGGTGCTGCTCCAATGGCTACAGGGAAGTATTTGGTGAGTCAAGTGGTGGCCACGCTGAAGATCTGTAGGCGGTTTAGGCAGCATTTTAAGTTGATAGCTGGATCGGGGGAATGCCGATTATGGGGAATCATCTGTTCAACCAGGGAGAATGGACGCAAGGTTTCGGGGATGAGAAGAGAGGGGGTTAAGGAAATGAAGGATTTGTTTCTGGGAAGGCGATTTGTGAGTCTGGAGGAACCGGCAAGAAGTTTGGACTGGTGTGGGGTGACGATTCAGGTATATGCAGATGCAGAACTTTGTGTGGAAGGCCTTCCTGACCTTCCCAATAGTGCCTGCCTCCTCGCTGCTGGAGGCGGTGTTGTCAGTGAAGGGGGTTGGAGAGACCTGTTGCCCTTGTCTTTGGCAGGACGTGTACAGATGGTGAAAATGATGGTGCTGCTCAAGTTTCTGTTCGATTTCAGAACCTCTCAAGTACAGAGCCCTTTTTTAGAAAGAGGAATGGGATAATTTTGTGGTTCATATGGGTGGGGATGGAGGGTGTTTCCGGAAAGCGATGGGTGTGTGTGTGGGGAGGGGGGGTGCTCTTTGCCGAGCCTGTTGAATTACCACTGGGCAGTAAGCATTGCAGTGGTTCGGAAATGGGCAATGAGGAGGTGGCGGTTTGGGGGACAGGTGGAGGTGGCGTCTTGTAGGGAAACCAGTTTGAGGGCAGTGTTGTTGGCACCCCTTCCATTTTCGCCAGTCCAATACTCAGTGAGCTCGGTGGTGGTATCAGCGCTGAGGATTTGAAACCCGTATAGGCAACACTTCAGACTGGAAGGCATGTCTTTTTGAGCGCCAATATGTGGCAACCATAGATTGGTGCTTGCGGTGCTGGACGTGAGGTTCTGGGGCTGGCGGCTGGTAAGGATTTGTTTGTAGGAGAAAGGCTTGCAGGCCTGGAGGAACTTGAGGAGAATTACCAGGGGAATCAAGTTCAGGTACCTGCAGGTGAGGGACTTGGTTAGAAAAGAGGTGCCATCATTTCCGGAGCTGCCACCAGCAGTGCTTGTAAGACAGGTTGTTGTCCGAGGTTGACATTGGGGAGGGGACAGTGGCAGATATATATGGAGATCTGATGGATAGGGAAGGCGCTCTTGTGGAGGAGGTCACACGCAAGTGGGAGGAAGTGTTCGGGGCTCAATTGGGACCGGAGTGTGGAGGGAAGCCCTGCAAAGGGTGAATGCTTCTTCGTCGTGTACAAGGTGCCTCATCCAATTTAAAGTGGTACACAGAACTCGCATGACGATCCCGAGGATGAGAGGTTCTTGTCTTTTTAAATGTATTTTATTCCAAACGTGTAAAAAACAGTAACACAAATAGTTCCTCAAACATTGTTATGAACAACCTCCACCATGTCTCGAAGCCCTCTGCTGACCGTCTCAACTCAGATGTTATCTTTTCCAACCGGAGAAAGTCGTACAAGTCCCTTAGCCAGGCTGCCGCCCTCGGTGCATTTCTGACCTCCACGTCAACAAGATCCTTCGCCAGGCAATTAGAGAGGTAAACGCCACAACATCGGCCCCCTTCCACTCCAGCAGCTTTGGCATTTTCGATACTCCAAAGTTCGCCACCATTGGGTCCAGCCATACCTCTCTCTCTCTCCTCCTTCTCCACAATTTTAGTTAACGTTCCACTACGCATCGTTCACCCTACGCATCGCCTCGCACCACAGTCCCCAGCTTATTCCCCCCCCCCCCAACTCCTCCCATTTGACCCTCACCATCTGCCCCCCAACCTGCTCGAACCACCCGTATATATCACAAATCCTGCCCTCTCCCGATTCATCCAGAAGCAGCAGTTGCTCCAATAGGGTGTATTCGGCAACCAAAGTCCCTCACCTGTTTATGTCTGAATTCACTCCCCCTTGGAAACTAAAACCTGACCCTCAACTCATCCAGACGTGCAAACTTCCTTTCCAAATACAAGCCCCTCACACTCACCAGTCTCGCCTCCCACCACTTTCCATACATCCCATCCATTTCCCCCAGCTTAAACCTATGGTTCCTGCACAGTAGTGTCAACACTGACATCCCCTTCAACTTAAAATGTCTCCGCAGCTAATTCCACATTCAAACGGTCAACTATGTATTCCCCATGTACTTCCCTGGAGCTCGTGACAATGGATCCATCACCAAAGCCCTTAGACTTAGACAGGACTCGTCCTCCATCTTGACCCACTTTACCCCCCAACACCACCACCACCAAAATCGCCTCACCTTATCCACATTCGTTGCCCAATAATAAAGCAGTAGGTTCAGGATGCCAACCTGCCTGCGTGGGTTTCCTTTGGGTGCTCCAGTTTCCTCCCACATTCCAAAGATATGCAGGTTAGGTGGATTGACCATGCTAAATTGCCCCTTAGTTTTCAAAAGGTTAGGTGGGGTTATTGGGTTACAGGGATAGGGTGGGCTGTGGGCCTAGGTAGGGTGTTCTTTGAGATAGTCAGTGCAGACTCAATGGGCCGAATGGCACCCTCCTGCACTGGAGTGATTCTGATTCTAACGTTGTCAAGTCGCATTCCCTCATCACCTGAACCAAATACCTGAACCTTTCCATCGCCACCTGAAATGGCAACATTCCCAAGTTGGCTCTCAGCCCCGCCGCTTGCACCGGAAACACCTCCCTCTTCCCGACATTTAACTTATTCCTGGGGAAGACCCCAAACCTCTCCAATATTCCCATGATCCTACCCATACTCTCCAATGGGTCCAACACAAATAACAACAGGTCGTCCGCGTACAGCAAAATCCGGTACTCATGCTCCCCCTCTCCCTTGAGGATCCTGAAAACACGATCCGAGACATCGCGGACCCTGGCACCTAGGAGGCAACACACCAACCGCGAGTCTCTCTCGTTCCCACAGAACCTCCTATCTATCCCCCTAACTATGGAGTCTCCAATGACTAATGCTCTATTCCTCTCCCCCCTTCCCTTCTGAGCAACAGGGACAGACTCTGTGCCAGAGACCTGTACCCCATGTCTTACCCCTGGTAAGTCGTCCCCCCCAACAGTATCCAAAGCTGTATACTTGTTACTAAGGGAAACGACCACAGGGGATCCCTGTACTGACTGCTGCCTCCCAGCCCCTCTCACCGTCACCCATCTATCTTTACTCTTCGAAGTAACTACATCCCTGAAGCTTCTATCTATGACCACCTCTGCCTCCCGAATGATCCAAAGTTGCTCCAGCTCTAGCTCCAGTTCCCTAACACGGTTTCTGAGGAGCTGGAGTTGGGTACACTTCCCACAGGTGAAATCAGCAGGGACACTGACGGCGTCCCTCGCCTCAAACATTCTGCAGGATGAACATTGCACTGCCTTCCCTGCCCTCCCCTCTAGATAAAAACAAGAAAAAGAAAGGAAGAGCTTACCTGATATTCACTCAACCCCTTAGGTTAGAGGAGGTGGAAGGGTGGGGGACACTACAAGTGTCGTATCTCGGGTTTAACAACCGCCCAACTTATATACAGGTACTAACAAATCTTCCCAGAAATCCCCATGGCTGACTTCCTGCAGCTCTAAAGTTAAGTTTTTAAAGAGGTAAACTTACCTTCCCGACAGGCCCCTGGACACTGCTCCCACTGAAAATCTGGAGGCCGCTTCTCCTGTAAGGTAAGTTTTTAAAGGTAAACTTACCTTCCCGACAGGCCCCTGGACACTGCTCAATTTTATTGTGGGCATCTCTTTACTGGGTGATGGTTAGTTGGGTGTTGTATACAAAATCGGGTTTGCCTTCTGTTGTTACTCTACGCTGCGTAGTGATGGGATTCATTGGGTCGGGTGCTGTCTGTGCAGTCGGTGGTGCGGGTGCTTTCCTTTTCGGAGCCTGGGGGGCTCTATTCTGATTTTCTGTCTCGTTCACCTATCGTTGGGCCAATCGGGTCCATTTTCCTGATCTAACTGTGGGCCAAAGGTATCTCTGAATCCGTTCTGAACAAATCTTGCAATTTGCTGCCTGCACTTGGCATGATCCACCAAACTCTGCCTCTGTTCCCTGGTGGAACTGTGGCGTGCTCGGAGGGCTGCCTTTAAATCCTCACATTCCTCGACTGTTCTGCCTGGTTTTCCATTTCCTCTCTTTACCAGTACCGCACGTTGAGTGTCCTGGTAGGCCTTATCGTATTGAATCTGAAAGCTTTGGTGGGCGAGAAAAGATTGGTGTGCCTGTTTGACATCAGCCATCTCCTTGTCCTTCGCCACTAGCTGCTCTCGAAGTTATTCATTTATTTTCTCACACTCACTGACATTTCCCTCTCTATTCCTCTCTTTCTCCTCAAGCTGTCTACGAAGCGTCCTCACAACCTCCTCTGTGTCTCGCAATTGTGCCAAGCAGGACACGATTGCCATCGGCTTACGAACTCTACTCAAATTCTTCTTGTGGACCTCGGTTAACCCGCCAAGTTTGTCCTATGCTGCCAGGGCCTGTTTCCTCATTCGCACAAAATTAAGACCATAGGGGCCATCCTTTCCCCTTTAGGTATTTCCTAATCTCTTCTTCCCATATGGGACATTGTTCTGCTCTGTTGGTCACTGCGACCTCGAGCTCTTGTGGAGGCATACGGCGGTCCATTGCCTTCACTGCCATCTTTACGATTATCTCTGTTTCTACCGGGAATTTGGGACAAGGGGAAATAAAGCGGTGGTGTAAACACTGGTATGGCTCAAGCTATTTTCCGGTTTACACAACTCCCGAAAGTTTCACGCAACAAAATCTATCGAGATTACCTTATATCCCTTATGTTCGATTCAAACCAATAAAGGGGTGGGTGCCTTGATGGCTGGGGTGTCCTAAACGTTCATTGACCCTGTTGTTTATGCTTCCCGAGTACAGGGAGTGGCACCGAAATGTCTGGGGTTGTATAGGTCGCTCAAGTATCAGTCCTTTGTCAGGCAGAGATGGCCCATCAAAATGCTAATCGGTTTGGGGTTTCGATACCGCCTGGATTCCTTACTCGCAAATATACATTCAGGCTCTGAGCCTGCCTGAATCTTGCATTGTCCATTTTTCCCACTATGCTTTGCGACCGTCCATTTTCCTTATTGTAAGTGGCCATCCCAGATGACTACAATTTTTATTTTTTGTACAGTCACCAAGGTTTCTTCTTAGGTTTCTCTATTTACAGTCTGTCACCGTCTGGCTCAGCATACAGTCCTCCATATCCTCCCCTTCCAGCTCCTCTCTCCTTGACCACCCCCCCCCCCCCCCCCCACCCTTCCCCCCCCCTGCCTCACTGCTGCTCCCCATTTGTTCCACTGGGTTTTGCAATCTTCCCCCCGCCTCCCCACTCCCCCGGTCCTCCCTCGCTTTCCTCTTTCCATCTTGTCCTGGCTATTTCCCCCTGGCTACTGGCGATTTATTTATTTATGTGTTGGCCACGATACAGGTCTCGGAACAGTTGGGTGAATGGCTCCCATGTTTTGTGGAAGCCTTCTTCCGACCCACGGGTGGTGAATTTGATTTTCTCCTTTTGGAGAAATTCTGATAGGTCGGACAAGCCAGTCTGCAGCTTTAGGTGGTGCTGCTGATCGCCAACCAAACAGGATTCTACGGCGGGCAATCAGGGTGGCAAAGGCAAGGGTGTCCGGCTTCCTCCCCATGAAGAGATCTGGCTAGTCTGATGCCCCGAAGACCGCCACGTTCGGGCATGTCTCCACCCTCATCCCCACCACGTTGGACATTTCCTCAAAGAAGGTTGTCCCAGCAAGTCTGGGACAAAAACAGAACATGTGAGCGTGGTTGGCCGGGCCTCCTTGGAACCGTTCTCCTCTATCCTCCACCTCTGGGAAGAACCTGCTCATTCCGGTTCTGATCAAGTGGGCTCTCTGTACCACTTTTAGCTGCGTTAGGTTGAGCCTCGCACATGTCGAGATAGAGTTGACCCTGTGCAGTGCTTCGCTCCAGAATCCCCACCCTATTTAGAACCCAAAGTCTTTTATTTCCTCCTTGTCGTGTCCAGTTCGGTGTCGGCCTGCTAGCAGTCTTTCGTACATATCACTACAGTCCCCTCTGCCCAGGATGTCTATGTCCAGTAGCTCTTCTAATAGTGTCTTGTCGTGGTCACGGGTATATCCTTGTCTCCTTCCATAGGAGGTTTTTAAGAAGGTATCTGAGTTCATTGCCTTTAGCGAGTTGGAATCTCTGCATCAGTTCATCAGGATTTGTGACCCAACCGTCAGTGAAGAGGTCCCTGACTGTCAATGTCCCCCAGTCCTGTCTCCACCTTTTGAAGGTGGTGCCGGTGAGTGCTGGTGTGAATCTATGGTTCTTGCAGATGGGGGCATTGTTGGACATTTCGATCAGTCCGAATTGCTGCCATAGTTGGTTCCACATATGGAGGGTGGCTATCACCAGTGGGCTGCTGGAGTGTTTTTTGGGCGGGGATGGGAGTACCCCCGTGGTGAGGGCCCGGAGGGAGGTCCCCTTGCAGGAGGCCTCCTCGGCATGTACCCACTCGGCCTCTGGCTCCTTTATCCATCCCATCACTCTTTCCGCCGTCACTGCCCAATGACAGAATTGTAGGTTTGCGTGGGCTCCCCTGGATTTTGTTTTCTGTTGGACCTTCTTTGTGATCCTAGCGTTATTCCCCCCCCCCCCCCCCCCCCCCCCCCCCATACAAACGCCATGATTGATTTGTCCAGTGCGTTGAAAAAGGCCTTAGGGATATAGATCAGGATGGATCTTAGTAGGAAGAGGTATCTGGGCAGTATGTTCATTTTGATCGTCTGTACTCTCTGCCAAAGAGAGTGGGAGTGTCTTCCATCTCTGCAGGTCCTTTTTGACTTCCTCTGTCAGACTGGTCAAGTTCCATTTGTGGATCCCTGTCCAGTCATGAGCGATTTGGATCCCCAGGTAGCGGGATTTGTTCAGGGCCTGTTTAAATGGCAGTCCCACCAGTGCTTTAAACCAGCTTTCAACAGAGTTTACTCAGACTCTACTTGCAGCTGCAACTTGTTAATTAGTTAATTAGCTTAAGCCAGTTTTCAGAGTCTAGAATCAGACAGAATAAAGTGAGCCAGCTACAGTGCAGACTTTGTTTGCACTGAGTGCTGAATTTGGGTGCATTTGAGTGCTGTAGTGAGAGTTTGGTGACTGAGTGAGTTCGGTGAGGAGGGAGCAAGGTGCTCCTTTCATTTCATTTCCTTTCCTACATTTCCTCAAAGAGCGAGAAGGGAGCCCGGAATTTACAGAGTGCAGCTGACTGGGAGCAGAGTCGGAGGGCGGAGTTCCAGTTTGTTCACAGGGCAGCTATATTCTGTCAGGTAAAATTATTTTTTTTTAAATCTGGGTGGCAGCAAGCTATCTTTGTATTATATTGTAGAATCACCAATTTTAGAGGGTTCACTTGAGAGAGACGCAGCAGTATATAGATACTTTTTTTTATGGGCCGAATGGGTGTAATCTTTTTTTTTCCTTTTAAATCTCTTTGGGAATTCAGATCAAAGGGGATGGAGGCTAGGGCCTGTAGAATGTTTGCGGTGAGGGATACCACTGGTGTCCCCACTGACTACATCTGCGGGAAGTGCACCCAACCCCAGCTCCTCAGAGACCGGGTTAGGGAACTGGAGCTAAAGCAACTTCAGATCATCCGGGAGGCAGAGGGGATGATAGAGAGGAGTTACAGGGAGGTAGCCACACCCAAGGTGCAGGACAAGAATTACTGGGTTACAGTCGGGGGAAGGAAAAGGAACAGGCAGATAGGGCAGGGATTCCCCCGTGGCTGTTCCCCCTCAAAACAAGGATACTGTTTTGAATGCTGTTGCATTCCCCTGGTAGGGGGATGACCTACCAGGGGAAGGCCATAGCAGCCAGATCTCTGGAACTGAGCCTGGCTCTGTGGCTCAGAAGGGAAGGGGGAAGAATAGAAAAACAATAGTGATAGGAGACTCAGTGGTTTGGAGAATGGATTTTGTGGTCGTGAACAAGACTCCCTGAAGGTATGTTGCCTCCTGGGTGCTAGTGTCAGGGATGTCTTGGATGGAGTCTACAGATTTCTTTGCTCGGAGTCCTCTATTGACATCCACCAACCTCTGTAGTTCATCTCCCATCAAGGTGAGCTGGTTGCTGTGCTGTGACATGGCCTCCTCCACTTCCTTCATCTTTTCACCCTGTTCTCTCACCTCGGCCGATGTCTTTGCCACATCCACCCTCACCGGGGCGATTGCCTCCTCCACCAATAAACTCAGTGCGACCACCATTCCTTCCTCCACGTGCCTCGCAAACTGCTTCTCCAGCTCCACAGCCATCATCTCGGTCATCCTTTCCACTGTAAGTAATGCGGCTCCACCACACGGTCCGGCATCCGCCATCTTGTCAACACTTTTACTGGTCCTCTCCTTTGGTGGCGAGCCCACGTTTCCTCCCTTCTTCACCGCTGTTTTTGGCATCCCTTAACCACTTAATATTTTTCTTCTTCTTCAATCTCGAGATAGATAATAAAATAGTGAAATTAATACAAACATTAAAAAAATTGAAAACGTAAATTTAAAAAAATGTAATAATTAAAAAAAACTTTTTAAAAAACATTTTTAAATTCCAAAAATCACAGTTCAAAACATCTCTCCTGGGACTGGACTTCAAACTTTTAAAACATGCATTTTCAGTGGGGGGCCACCCGGTGTGCATTGCCCCCCCCTCTACATTCGCGCTGGATTCAGGCCTCGCCTCAGGCCACGCTCCTCCCCCGCTGCTTTCTTCGGGCTCGATGCCCCTGCTCCTCCGATCACGGGGGTCCCACCGGCTCCAAACCGGCCCGACCCGCGCCCGTCCCTCAGGATCCAACGGCCGAAGAAATCGTGACTGGCGATACCACAGGGAAACCCCCAGCAAACACCAAAATGCCACCGACCGGCAGGAGCCCCTCTCTAGCGCGACTGCTCCGCTCGCATGCACCATCGGAAGTCGAGTCGACTGGATTCTTAAGCGAGAGGGTGAGCAACCAGAAGTCGTGGTGCACATAGACACCAACGACATAGCTAAGAAAAGGGATGAGGATCTAAAAGGTGATTTTTAGGGAGTTAGGATGAGCTAAAGAGCATGAACAAGCAGACTGGTAATCTCAGGATTGCTACCAGTGCCACGTGCAAGTGAGGCAGGGAACAGAGAGCGGGTGCAGCTGAACACGTGGCTACAGAGCTGGTGCAGGAGGGAAGGTTTCAGATATGTGGATCATTGGCTTACTTTTGGGGAACGTGGGACCTGTACATGAAGGACGGATTGCACCTAAACTGGAGGGGCACCAATATCCTGGGTGGGCGGTTTGCTAGAGCTCTTCGGGAAGGTTTAAAGTAGTTTGGCAGGGGAATGGGAACCAGAGCAATGGATCAGAGGATCAGGTAGCTGTTGAACAGGCAGAAATAGTATGCAGCGAGTCTGTGAGGAAGGATAGACAGTTGATAGGGCAAAGTTGCACTCAGTGGAATGGGTTAAAGTGTGTCTATTTCAATGCAAGAAGTGGCAGGAATAAGGGAGATGAACTTATAGCACGGAACAGTACTTGGAACTATGATGTTGTGGCCATTGCGGAGACATGGATTTTACAGGAGCAGGAATAGTTGTTAGATGTTCCAGGGTTTAGATGTTTTAAGAAGAATAAAACACGGGCAGCACGGTAGCCTTGTGGATAGCACAATCGCTTCACAGCTCCAGGGTCCCAGGTTCGATTCCGGCTTGGGTCACTGTCTGTGCGGAGTCTGCACATCCTCCCCGTGTGTGCGTGGGTTTCCTCCGGGTGCTCCGGTTTCCTCCCACAGTCCAAAGATGTGCGGGTTAGGTGGATTGGCCATGATAAAGTGCCCTTAGTGTCCAAAATTGCCCTTAGTGTTGGGTGGGGTTACTGGGTAATGGGGATAGGGTGGAGGTGTTGACCTTGGATAGGGGGTAGGGTGCTCTTTCCAAGAGCCGGTGCAGACTCGATGGGCCGAATGGCCTTCTGCACTATAAATTCTATGTAATAGGGAGGAAGGTAAAAGAGGAGGGGAGTGGCACTGTTACTTAGGAAGTGCATCACAGAAAAGGAGGTAGTTGAGGAGGGTTTGTCTACTGAGTCAGTATTGGTGGAAGTCAGAAACGAGAAAGGAGCAGTCACTTTATTGGGAGTTTTCTACAGCAGAGAGATGGAGGAACAGATTGGGCGTCAGATCTTGGAAAGGTGCAGAAGTAACAGAGTTGTTATCATGGGTGACTTCAACTTCCCTAATATTGACTGGACCTTCCTTAGTACAAATGGTTTGGATGGAGCAGATTTTCTCAGGTGTGTACAGGAAGGATTCCTGACTCAATATGTAGATAAGCCGACCTGGGGTGAGGCCATATTGGATTTGGTGCTTGGCAACAAACCAGGTCAGGTGTCTCATTGGGAGTGCATTTTGGCAACAGTGACCACAACTCCTTGACCTTTACCATAATCATGGAGAGGGATAGGCACAGACAGTATGGGAAGGTATTTAATTGGGAGAGAGGAAATTATACTGCTATTGGACTGGAGCTGAGAAGCATAAAGTGGGAACAGTTGTTCTTGGGGAAATGCACAACATTAATTGTGCATGTCGATTGGTTTAACCAGGTAGATCAAGGCAGCCTTGAGGAGGAGTTTATAGAATGTATCTAGATCTGGTCCTGTTTAATGAGACAGGATTGATTAATGATCTCATAGTTAGGGATCCTCTCAGAAGGAGTGATCATAATATGGTGGAATTTAAAATACAGGTGGAGGGTGAGAAGGTAAAATCAAACACTAGTGTTTTGTACTTAAACAAAAGAGATTACAATGGTATGAGAGAAGAGCTAGCTAAGGTAGACTGGGAGCAAAGACTTCATGGTGAAACAATTGAGGAACCGTGGAGAACCTTCCAAGTGATTTTTCATAGTGCTCAGCAAAGGTTTATACCAACAAAAAGGAAGTACGGTAGAAAGAGGGAAAATCGACCGTGGATATCGAAGGAAATAAGGGAGAATATCAAATTGAAGGAAAAAGCATACAAAGTGGCAAAGATTAGTGGGAGACTAGAGGACTGGGAAATCTTTCACGGGGCAGCAGAAAGCAAATGAAAAAGCTACAAAAAGAGTAAGATAGATTATGAGAGTAAACTTGCACAGAATATAAAAACAGATAGTAAAAGTTTCTACAAATATATAAAACAAAAAAAGAGTGGCTAAGGTAAATATTGGTCCTTTAGAGGATGAGAAGGAAGATTTAATAATGGGAGATGAGAAAATGGCTGAGGAACTGAACAGGTTTTTTGGGTCGGTCTTCACAGTGGAAGGCACAGATAACATACCAGTGACTGATGGAAATGAGGCAATGACAGGTGAGGACCTTGAGATGATTGTTATCACTAAAGAAGTAGCGATGGGCAAGCTAATGGGGCTTAAGGTAGACAAGTCTCCTGGCCCTGATGGAATGCATCCCAGAGTGCTAAAAGAGATGGCACGGGAAATTGCAAATGCACTAGTGATAATTTACCAAAATTCACTAGACTCAGGGGTGGTCCCGGCGGATTAGAAATTAGCAAACGTGACACCACTGTTTAAAAAAGGAGGTAGGCGGGTAATTATAGGCCAGTGAGCTTAACTTCGGTAGTAGGGAAAATGCTGGAATCTATCATCAAGGAAGAAATAGCGAGGCATCTGGATGGAAATTGTCCCATTGGGCAGACGCAGCATGGGTTCATAAAGGGCAGGGCGTGCCTAACTAATTTAGTGGATTTTTTTGAGGGCATTACCAGTGCAGTAGATAACGGGGAGCTAATGGATATAGTATATCTGGATTTCCATAAAACTTTGACAGGGTGCCACATAAAAAGTTGCTGTATACGATAAAGATGCATGGCATTAAGGGTAAAGTAGTAGCATGGATAGAGGATTGGTTAATTAATAGAAAGCAAAGAGTGGGGATTAATGGGTGTTTCTCTGGTTGGCAATCAGTAGCTGGTGGTGTCCCTCAGGGATCGGTGTCGGCCCCACAATTGTTCACAATTTACATAGATGATTTGGAGTTGGGGACCAAGTGCAATGTGTCCAGGTTTGCAGACGATACTAAGATGAGTGGTAAAGCAAAAAGTGCAGAGGATACTGGAAGTCTGCAGAGGGATTTGGATGGGTTAAGTGAATGGGCTAGGGTCTGGCAGATGGAATACAATGTTGACAAATGTGAGGTTATCCATTTTGGTAGGAATAATAGCAAAACAGATTATTATTTAAATGATAAATTATTAAAACATGCTGCTGTGCAGAGACCTGGTTGTGCTAGTGCATGAGTCGCAAAAAGGTGGTTTACAGGTGCAACAGGTAATTAAAAAGGCAATTGGAATTTTGTCCTTCATTGCTAGAGGGATAGAGTTTAAGACCAGGGAGGTTATGCTGCAATTGTATAAGGTGTTAGTGAGGCCACACCTGGAGTATTGTGTTCAGTTTTGGTCTCCTTACCTGAGAAAGGACGCAGAGGAGATTCACTAGGTTAATCCCAGAGCTGAAGGGGTTGGATTACGAGGAGAGGTTGAGTAGACTGGGACAGTACTCGTTGGAACTTAGAAGGATGCAGGGGGATCTTGTAGAAACATATAAAATTATGAAGGGAATAGATAGGATAGATGCAGGCAGGTTGATTCAACTGGCGGGTGAAAGCAGAACTAGGGGGCATAGCCTCAAAATAAGGGGAAGTATATTTAGGACTGAGTTTAGGAAGAACTTCTTCACCAAAAGGGTTGTGAATCTATGGAATTCCTTGCCCAGTGAAGCTGTTGAGGCTCCGTCATTAAATGTTTTTTAGATAAAGATAGATAGTTTTTTGAAGAATAAATGGAATAAGGGTTATGGTGTTCGGGCCGGAAAGTGGAGCCGAGTCCAAAAAAGATCAGCCGTGACCTCATTGAATGGCAGAGCAAGCTCGAGGGGCCAGATGGCCTACTCCTGCTCCTAGTTCTTATATTCTTAATGTGGGGATTGTTTAAGGAACACTTGCTGCGAGTGCTGGATAGTTTTGTCCCACTGAGACAAGGAAGGAATGGTAAGGTGAAGGAGCTTCGGATGACAAGAGAAGTGGAGCTTCTAGTCAAGAGGAAGAAGGAAGCTTCCGTTGGGTTGAGGAAGCAAAGATTGACTCGGCTCAAGGGGGTTACAAGATAGCCAGGAAGGAACTCAAAAATGGAGAGCTAGAAGGGGGCATGAAAAAGCCCTGGTGGGAAGGATTAGGGAAAACCCCAAGGCTTATGTGAGAAATAAGAGGATGATGAGAGTGAGAGGGGGGCTGATCAGGGATAGTGGAGGGAACTTGCGCCCAGAGTCTGAGGAGATAGGGGAGACCTTAAATGAATATTTTGCTTCAGTATTCACTAGAAAGAGGGACCTTGTTGCTCATGAGAACAGCATGAACCAGGTTAATAGACTCAAACAGGTTGATATTAAGAAGGAGGATGCGCTCGAAATTTTGAAAAGCATCTGGATAGATAAGTCCCTTGGGCCTGACGGGATATACGAAAGGTAACTACGGGAAACAAGGGAGGAGAGTGCTGCGCCGTTGCCGATAATCTTTGCGTCCTCGCTCTCCACTGGAGTAGTGCCAGATGATTGGAGGGAGGCCAATGTTGTTGCCCTGTTCAAGAAAGGAATAGGGAAATCTCTGGGAATTACAGACCAGTCAGCAAAATATTGGAAAGGATTCTGAGAGATAAGATTTATGATTATTTAGAAAAACATTGTTTGATTAAAGATAGTCAGCATGGCTTTGTGAGGAGCAGCTCATGCCTCACAAGCCTCATTGAATTCTTTGAGGATGTGACGAGACACATTGGTGAAGATCAGGCAGTGGATGTGGTGTATATGGATTTCAGCACTGCATTTGATAAGGTTCCCCATGGTAGGCTCATTCAGAAAGTTAGGGGGTATGGGATACAAGGAAATTTGGCTTTCTGGACACAGAATTGGCTGGCCGAAAGAAGACAGCGAGTGTAGTGGATGGAAAGTATTCTGCCTGCAGGTCGGTGACCAGTGGTGTCCCACAGGGGTCTCTTCTGGGACCTGTGCTCTTTGTGGCTTTTATTAATGACTTGGATGAGGAAGTGGAAGGGTGGGTTAGTAAGTTTGCCGATGACACAAATGTCAGTGGAGTTGTAGCTAGTGTCGAGGACTGTTGCAGGTTACAAAGACATTGACAGGATGCAGAGCTGGGCTGAGAAGTGGCAGATGGAGTTCAACCTAGATAAATGTGAAGTGATTCACTTTGGAAGGTCGAATTTGAATGCTGAATACAGGGTTAAAGGCAGGATTCTTGGAAGTGTGGAGGAACAGAGGGATCTTGAGGTCGACGCACATAGATTCCTCAAAGTTGCCACCCAGGTTGATAGGGTTGTTAAGAAGGCGTATGGTGTGTTGGCTTTCGTGAACAGGGGGATTGGGTTTAAGAGCCGCTTTATAAAACCCTAGTTAGACCACACCTGGAATATTGTGTCCAGTTCTGGTCGCCTCATAGGAAGGGTGTGGATGCTTTGGAGAGGGTGCAGAGGTGATTTACCAGAATGCTGCCTGGACTGCCTGGATAGGGGAGATGTCAGAGGCAGATTCTGTACAGAGAGACTGGTGGGTGTGTGGAATGCACTGCCAGCAGAGGTGGTGGAGTCAAAGTCATTAGGGACATTTAAGTGACTCTTGGACACGTACATGGACAGCAGTAAATTGAAGGGGGGTAGATTAGGTTGATCTTAGATTAGGATAAATGTCAGCACAAAGGGCCTGTACGGTTCGATGTTCTAACCTCCTGGGACCTGCACTTCCTTGGCCCCCAAAAACCCCGTTCTTTAGTTCAACAAAATGGCCACCACCCATGTTTTTGAGTCAAACCCTGGGTGAAATGCTTGCCCCACCCATCCCTTCCTCAGTCTAACCTGATCCTTCACCTGGAGATGCGTCTCCCGTAAAAAGATCACCTCCACCTTCAAACTCCTCAGGTGTGCAAAAACCCAAGACCTCCCTAATCGGCCCATTGAATCCATGGACGCTTCACATTACAATTCTTGCCAGAAGCTTATGCCTACAATGCCCTTTACAGTCTACCATCACCCCCCTCTGACTCTGCCTCCTATAATACCACCCTAAACTGGGCCCATCCAAGATGCACCCCCCCCCCCCCCCCATCCCATGACCAGGCTCAGTCTCCAACTCTGCCACGTCGCAACCACACTTGCCAAATGTCCATTTATCAACTTTTTTGAAAGCCTTTAAAAGTTGATAAGTTGACATTCAGTAAGTGTGTACTCTAAATTTTGAAAATTAGACTTTCTATGTTGCATTAAGTTTCAACATAAGAAGGGCAGCACGGTGGCGCAGTGGGTTAGCCCTGCAGCCTCACGGCGCCGAGGTTCCAGGTTCGATCCCGGCTCTGGGTCACTGTCCATGTGGAGTTTGCACATTCTCCCCGTGTCTGCGTGGGTTTCGCCCCCACAACCCAAAAGATGTGCAGGGTAGGTGGATTGGCCACGCTAAATTGCCCCTTAATTGAAAACAAAAAATGATTGGGTACTCTAAATTTTTTCTTTTTAAAAAAAAAGTTTCAACATAAGCAAGTTTTAGAATTAAGAAGCACCTTGCCAAATCTTAGTTTTTGTTTTGTATTTATAGTCTGTTCATTATTATATTCAGAAGTTTAGGAATAGAATACTCCCTGATTTCTCTACGTCTGTCTTCACTTTAAAGACCCATCTTTACAAGAAAGCAGTCATTCAGTCATAATTATTTACAACACCGATAATGTTCATGACACCCAACTCTGTCTCACCGATACCTCCCTCAACTCTTCCATTATCATTAAATTATTAGACTGCTTATTCATCATTCAAAGAAAGAAGAAAGAACAGCACAGTAACAGGCCCTTCGGCCCTTCAAGCCTGTGCCGATTAGGATGCCTGTCTGAACGAAAACGTTCTGCATTTCCGGAATCTGTACCCCTCTATTCCCAGTACCCCTCTATTCCCATCCTACTTAAGTATTTGTCAAGATGCCTCATAAATGTCGCTATCATATCTGCTTCCTCCTGGGTTCCAGGCACTCGCCATCCTCTGTAAAACTTGCCTCGCACATCGCCTCTAAACTTTTCCCCTTGTACCATAAACCCATGTCCCCTAGTAATTGACTCTTCCACCCTTATCCACTCTGTCCACGCCACGCATAATATTGGGGAGACCCAGCTGTCTGAGACTTAACCAGATGGTTTGCAACCTTAAGTGTCATATCTATATCTCTGTAAATTCACCCTGTATTAGCACATCTGTTGCTGAAACCCTTCTTCATGTCTGTCACCTTAATATTGCGTTTTGTAAACATGAGGTCATTCAAAATATTGCTTGTGTTCTTACTCGCAGCAAGTCAGTTCACTCATTGCCCCTATGCTCATGGACCTACATTGGCTCCTGGTTACGGTTAAATTTTAAAATTTTTGGGTGGAATTCTCCATTGCCTGGCACTGAAATCGCGATTGGGAGTAGAATAGGTTCTATCGTTAAAATCACGGCTGGGTGTCGATTTGACGGCAAATCACTATTCTCTGTCACCCCTACAGCACCGTCAGTGTGGTCTGGAATGCATGCACAGTAAACACCGTTTGCATGTCATGAGCGGGCCTGACCTGGTATTTTCTGGGGTCTCCGCAATGGCCCGAGTTCCTGACAGTGGGGTTCACAAGTGCTTTTAAAAATCGTGAATCCACGTCATGGCTGCCAAGGGAAAGAGACAGGGTACGGAAAGTGTCCAACGTCGCCATAGTTTGGTGACAGTTGTACTGCTGGCCGTGGGCTTCTGCCAGGGCTGGTGGGGGGTGGGGTCGGGGTGGACGGGCATGGAATACCATTGCTCCAGCCGGCAAGGCAGCCATGCGGCTGTACATGTCGCTAACAACCTACTTTGAGCACCGGTCTTATAGGTGTCCGTTCCCCCCCCCTTTCCAGGTCACCTCCCTCTGGCCCTCAGCTGTATGGGCGTGCTCTAGCACAACCAGTGCCATCTTGTTGGCTGGGATGAGTGTGTATGTGGATGGTAATGTGTATATGCGGCTGCCGCTTGTCAGCTTCCTGAGTGTCAATCACGGACCCAGCGAATCCCACACCGTTTTTCATTGGAATCGATTGTGTTCCAAATTGCGCCGGTGCTAGCCCCTCCACTGTTGCTGAATCCATCCAGGTTCGGCGCCAGTTTTGCTGTCATGTAAGTCCACGAATTCTGCGTCGCCGTCTCAGAAATGGAGAATCCCGCCCCTTATCTTGAAATCCCTCCAAGGCCTCCCAAATTTCTCTTCCTGTAATATGACCTTGACCCACAGCACTACATTGTCTAATTGAGGGGCGGGATTCTCTGACCCCCCCCCCCACCCCGCCGGGCTGGAGAATCGGCAAGGGGTGGCGTGAATCCCGTCCCCGCCGGCTGCCGAATTTCCGTAAGCCAGGGTTTTGGCGGGGGCGGGAATCACACTGCGCCGGTCATCGGCTGCTGGCAGCGGTTCCCTGGCGATTCTTCGGCCCGCGATGAGCCGAGCGGCTGCCCGTTTTAGGCCGGTCCCGCCGGCATAAGTTAGACCTGGTACTTACCAGCGGGACCTGGTTCTGCGGGCGGCCTCTGCCGGGGGGGGGGGGGGGGGGGGGGGGGGGGGAATCTGGCCCCAAGGGGTGCCCCCATGGCGACCTGCCCGCAATCGTGGCCCACCAATCTGCGGGCGGCCAGTCCCGTGGGGGCATTTTGTCCCTTCGCACCGGCTGCTGTGGACCTCTGCCGTGGGCGGTGCGGAGACGGACCCCACTGCTCATGCACCCTTCCGCGCCAGTTGGCATCCGCCAACCCCACCGGCGCCAGCCTAGCCCCTGAAGGCGCGGAGGATTCCGCACCTTCCGGGCGGCCTGATGCCGGAGTGGTTTATGCCACTCCTTGCCGTCGGGACCGCCTGCCCCGCCAGGTAGGGGAGAATCCCGCCCATGATCTCGTGAGCATCTTAATTTAGTTATACTACCACTTTGCCTTCAGCTGCCTTAGTCACAAGCTCTAGGATTTCCTCCTTCAAAGTCTCTATCTCGCTATCTCTCTTTTTTTAGACATTCCTTACCTTAAAGCTTATGTGGCTGAGTGTTAAATCTTTGCTCTACAATGCTCCTGTGAAGAACTTTGGGAGATTTTATACTTTGTTCAAGGCACTGCACAAGTTATATCGTTGTTTGTAACTGCCTGGTCAATTTTTCCATTCAACCATTGCTGCAGCAGAAGAGAAACTGCTGCGTGCACTTTTTAGTTAACAGCAAAAGATGGCAATGCTCGGTCTGATATCCTTGACTGGGGAGTAGGGGTTGTTGGAAACTGAAATAAGCCTGTTTAAATTCTGTTTTTCTTTCAGTCCTGTTATGAGCATGGGAAAGAAGTGATTGTAGTGCCCAAAACATCTGCTTCCACAGACTCTCCTTGGTTGGGTCTCGCCATATACGCCTGGTCAGGGTGAGTCTCCAGCACCTTAATTACTTAACCACCAAATCATATGTGTAATGAGATCGAATTAATAAAGGATCCTCGAGGAAAGAGTAATCAGAACATGACCGAATTTCATATTCAGTTTGAGAATAAGAAATGTGGGTCCATAACTTAACTAAAAGCAATCACAAGAGTATGTAGACAGAGCTGGTTAGGATAAAATTTAAGATGGTGCCGTGGTAGTGGCAGACATTTAAGGCGATACTTCATAAGTCTCATCAAAAACAGATTCCATTGAGGAAGAAAGTTTACCCCCAGAAGGATGCACCATCTGGATTTGGATTTGGATTCATTGTCACATGTACAAAGTTACTGTGTTCTGCGTACAGCCTCAGACAGATCGTTCCATACTTAAAAAAACATAGGACATTCGATAGATACACAATGTAAATACATAGACACAGGCATCGTATGAATATAGAACATACAGTGCAGAAGGAGGCCATTCGGCCCATCGAGTCTGCACCGACCCACTTAAGCTTCCACTCTATCCCCGCAACCAAATAACCCCTCCTCACCTTTTTGGACACTAAGGGCAATTTAGCGTGGCCAGTCCACCTAACCTGCACGTCTTTGGACTGTGGGAGGAAACGAGGAGAACATGCAGACTCCGCACAGACAGTGACCCAGTGTGGAATTGAACCTGGGACCTTGGCACTGTGAAGCCGCAGTGCTATCCACTTATGCTACCGTGATGCCTACAAAGGCAGTATGAAGCATATGGAGTGTAGTACTACTCAGTAGAGAAAATGCATGGAGAAATCCGTTCTCCTGCCCGATGGAAGAGGTTGGAAGAGAGAATAACCCACGTCGGAGGGTCTTTGATTATGTTTCTCGCTTTCCCAAGGCAGCGGGAGGTGTAGACAGGGTCAGTGGATGGGAGGCGGGTTCACATGATGGACTGGGCTGTGTTCACGTCTCTCTATAGTTTCTTATGGTCTTGGACCGAGCAGTTGTCACACTAACCTGTGATGCATCCAGATAGGATGCTTTCTATGGTGCATCTGTAATTGGTCTGATTAGCAAGTTTGCCGATGACACTAAGATTGGTGGAGTAGCAGATAGTGAAGGGGACTGTCAGAGAATACAGCAGAATATAGATAGATTGGAGAGTTGGGCAGAGAAATGGCAGATGGAGTTCAATCCGGGCAAATGCAAGGTGATGCATTTTGGAAGATCCAATTAAAGAGCGAACTATACAGTAAATTAATAAGCCCTGGTGAAAATAGATGTACAGAGAGATCTGGGTGTTCAGGTCCATTGTACCCTGAAGGTGGCTGCGCAGGTTAATAGAGTGGTCAAGAAAGCATACGGCATGCTTTCCTTCATCGGAAGGGGTATTGAGTACAAGAGTTGGCAGGTCATGTTACAGTTGTATAAGACTTTGGTTCGGCCATATTTGGAATACTGCATACAGTTTTGGTCGCCACATTTCCAAAAGGATGTGGATGCTTTGGAGAAGGTGCAGAGGAAGTTCACCTGGATGTTGCCTGGTATGGAGGGTGCTAGCTATGAAGAGAGGTTGTGTAGATTAGGATTATTTTCATTAGAAAGACGGAGGTTAAGGGGGGACTTCATTGAGGTCTACAAAATCATGAGAGGTATAGACAGGGTGGATAGCAAGGAGCTTTTTCCCAGAGTAGGCGACTCAATTACTAGGGGTCACGAGTTCAAGGTGAGAGGGGAAAGGTTTAAGGGAGATATGCGTGGAAAGTTCTTTACGCAGAGGGTGGTGGGTGCATAGAATGGATTGCCGGCGGAGGTGTTAGAGGTGGGCATGATAGCGTCATTTAAGATGTATCTAGACAGATACATGAATGGGCAGGGAGCAGAAGGATACAAATCCTTAGAAAATAGGCGACAGTTTTAGATAAAGGATCTGGATCGGCACAGGCTTGGAGGGCTGAAAGACCTGTTCCTGTGCTGTAATGTTTCTTTGTTCTTTGTTCTGAAGGGGTTGGATTACGATGAGAGGTTGAGTAGACTGGGACTGTACTCGTTGGAATTTAAAAGGGTTAGGGGGGATCTTATACAAACATATAAAATTATGAAGGGAATGGATAGGATAGATGTGGGCAGGTTGTTTCCACTGGCAGGTGAAAGCAGAACTAGGGGGCATAGCCTCAAAATAAGGGGAAGTAAATTTAGGACTGAGTTTAGGAGGAACTTCTTCACACAAAGGGTTGTGAATCTATGGAATTCCTTACCCAGTGAAGCAGTTGAGGCTCCTTCATTAAATGTTTTTAAGATAAAAATCGATAGTTTTTTGAAGAATAAAGGAATTAAGGGTTATGGTGTTCGGACCGGAAGGTGGAGCTGAGTCCAGAAAAGAACAGTTATGATCTAATTGAATGATGGAGCAGGCTCGAGGGGCCAGATGGCCTTCTCCTGCTCTTAGTTCTTAAGTTCTTATGTTCTTAAGTGGTATTTGCCACTAACCACTTGATGTCATGTCAAAAAGACGTTCTGCCTATCACACAAATGTGGTACATGAATTTCAGTGCCAGTGTGATGCTAGATATGTAGGACCTATGTCCCAAAGACTGGTGGATAGTATCAAATAACATGTTCTCCTGTTCACGGTGAGCAAGTTATTGATTGTGCCCACCCAGCCCATTCTGGCAAAAACACACTGTCCAAGATTAGATGTGATTCTACAATTGGACAATCTTGAATGTATTATCTATCTGTCTCCAAACAGCAGTGGTATGGTAGGGGATGACATGAAATAAGAAATTAGAGATGCATGTAACAAGGGTGCTACAGTAATCCTGGGTGACTTTAAGCTGCATATACATTGGGAAAACCAAAGTAGAAATCATACTATGGTATTACTTACATTAACACTGCAATGAAATTACTGTGAAAAGTCCCTCGTTGCCACATTCCGCTGCCTGTTTGGGTACACAGGAGAATTCAGGATGTCCAAATTACCTAACAGCATATCTTTCGGGACTTGGTGGAAACCAGAGCACCCGGATGAAACCCATGCAGTCACAGGGAGAACATGCAGACTCCGCACAGACAGTGACCCAGCCGGGAATCGAACCAGGGACCCTGGAGCTGTGAAGCAACAGTGATAACCGTTATGCTAATCATCTGTAACTGTAGATAACACCATAAATCATCATTTAGCACCCCAAATATTATGTGCCTATGCAGGAACAAACCAATTAATCTACCTCATAAGAGGCAAGCAGTATTTTTAAGCCATTGTTTTAAATTGTACGCTGTGTATCATTTTGCCCAATGCATGGGGATTAATGGGATTAAAATATCAAACCTGATACTGCTGGGGGTAAGTAGGTAGTTCATCAATCTGGAAGCGGATACACAAAGTATCATTTGGGAACTAATGCTCTGTAGAAGAATAGAATTGGATAGACATTGACATTATTTAAAGAATTGTTCAATTGGTTTAAAAACTTGTTATATCTTGTAGGTATGTGATTGAGTGCCCAACTTGTGGGATCATTTATCGTAGTCGGCAATATTGGTTTGGAAACCAGGATCCAGTGGACACAGTGGTGAGAACAGAAATTGAACACGTTTGGCTTGGTGTAAGTAATGCAAATCCATTTCTCATGTGGGTACTATGTGATTACAACCATTTACTTTCCTGATTTTATTAATTTTATTGGCAGAACAAGAGTAGTAATGTAGGAGCAGTCTTGCAAACCCGGTCTCTCCAGTAATATGAAGTGCAGCGTCATAGTGAGCTCCATCACAGCGGTATCATCGTGGTGTTGTGGTGTGGGGGTGGGGTAGATTGCACTGTCTACCATCTGCACTGTTGAAACTTAACAAGGCTCCTTTGATAGCACCTTTTAAACCCACGATCTCAACCACCTAGAAGGGCAAGGGAAGCTGGTGCATGGGAACACCACCACCTGCAAGTCCCGCTCCAAGCCTCATGATATCCTGACTTCGAACTTTGTCACACTTATTTCACTGTCGCTGGATCAAAATCCCTCCCTCCAGCACTGTGGGTGTGTCTACACCACATGGCCTGCAGAAGTTCAAGAATGCACTCACCATGATCTTCTTGAGCGTAATTGGGGATGGAAACTAAATTCTGGCCAGGCCGTGACACCTGCCATGAATTTAAATAAAATATGTTGAAAAGATCCTGTGCAAATGTTAGTAAATGGATGAATGCATGAATTGATAGGCTGGGGAGGTGTGTGAGGTGGATGAGGAAACTGAGTTAATGGGCAGTGTGCTAGGTGGGTAAGATGGCAGGTGGATAGGTGGGTCAAGTGAGGGGTAGTCGGGTCAGTCAGGTCAAGGGGAGGCACTATCCGGGCTGTTAGAGTGGAGTTGGTGGGGGGATGCGCTAATTTTTTGACTCGGGGATCAGTTCTGCAGTTACGCAGGAGTTGGACTAAGTTTTAGTCTGTTTAACATTTATTTTCCAAGTCAGGACATCGGAAGTTTCGGAAGCCTGTGACTGTGACTCTTAACTCAGAGTCTTGGAGAAGAGGAGAATTGTCTGTTGGAAGTTTAAATTTCCCATGGTGTTCAGTGTGCAGGACATGCATCTCATATGCTCGGTCTCCGAAAACCAGAAGATCTAAGCCATTAATGACTATTAATGTTCAAAGAAAATGGGGAAATAAACATTGTTTTTAAGGTCCATATGATATTTTGTCCAGGGTTGCACACAGCAGTGACCTGGAAATAGATCCTCCACTCCTGGAGCTTCCAGGCCAATTCTGCAGATTTGGCAACCCTAAACTTAGCTATATTGAAATTTATTTGTCAGTTGCACACCCGTTCTGCAGTATTAATTGCAACCTCCCTCCCCCTCCACCCAGATTCAATGTTATCCGCAAATGTTGAAGTTGTAATTCTGGTTCCTGAGTCCATACAAATTGGGTGAGATTCTCCGCCGGCCGAAGCCAGAATTGGGAAATGTGATTGTGCGGAGAATCACGCTGGAGGTGAAAATAGTGTCCGACACCAGGCGCCCGACATAATGCCATGCTCCGATGCCTCGACAGCAGTGTCAATGCATTCTACTCCGCACATCTAGTAAATACCGTTGGCATAGCATTAATGGGTCTGAACTGGGGTGCCCGCAATGATCCACCTCTGCCAGGAGGATTTACTGACGGCAAGTTTCACTTGTGGTTTCAAAAAATCAGAAAACAGGTGCCATGGCTGCTGAGGGAAGGAGAAGGGGTACGGAAAGTGTCCAACATCTCTCGACTGTGCGCACAGTTGTGCCGCTGGCCGGGGGGCTTCCACCAGGGCCGGGGGAGTATCGAGAGGGTTGGCCAAGAGGTGGATCATGGGGTCGAGGTGGACAGGCACAGAACACCATTGCCATGCAGCTTCACATGCCACTGACTACCCATGGGTAGTATGGGTGTACCTCCAGGCCACCCCCCCCTAGGTATCTGGCCCCAGCATACCCATCAATGGGATTGGCACACTCCAGCGTAACCAATGCCATTTTGTTGGTTGGAGTGAGTGTGTGGGGAGTGGAGTGCTAATATGCAGCTGCAGCCTTTTGAGTGCCAATCCTGACCCTGGCGAATTGAACACCATTTTTCATTGGAATCGCTAGTGTCGGTACTAGCCCGTTAACGGTTCCAAAACTGCTCCAGGACCGGTTCCAATTTTGCTGTTGTAGAAGTCCACCGATTCTGTCCCGCCGTCAACATGTAGTCTCTGAATCAGAGAATCTGACCCATTATTTATGTAATTGGTGAGAAACAGTGGTACGAGTACCAAACCCACTAGCTACAAAGAAAAGCGCAGCCCTTCGGCCCACTAAGCCTGCGCCAACCGTGCTGCCTGTCTAACCTAAAACCTTCTGTACTTCCGGGGTCCGTATCCCTCTATTCTCATCCTATTCATGTATTTGTCAAGGCACCCCTTGAATGTCACTATTGTACCTGTTTCCATCGCCTCATTCGGCAGCAAATTCTGTGTTTAAAAAAAATACTTCCCTCGCACATCTTGCACTTTAAACCTATGTCTCGCTAGTAATTGACTCTTCCACCCAGGGAAAAAGCTTTTGACTATCTTTCTGCACTGTAAATTCTATGATTCTATCCACTCTGTCCATGCCGCTCATGATTTTGTCGATTTCTATCAGGTCGCCCCTCAACCTCCATCATTCCAGTGAGAACAAACCAAATTTCTCCAACCTCTCCTCATAGCTAATGTCCTCCATACCAGGCACATCCTGGTAAACCTCTTCTGTACCCTCCCCAAAGCCTCCACATCCTTGTAGTACAGCAACCAGAATTAACTCTATTCCAAGAGTGGCCTAACTAAGGTTCTATACAGTTGCAGCATGACTTTCAAATTTTTATACTCAATGCCCGGACCAAGGAAGGCAAGCATGCCGTATGCCTTCTTGACTTCCTTCTCCACCTGCATTGCCACTTTCAGTGACCTGTGGACCTGTACAAACTGATCCTTCTGCACATCAATACTCTGAAGGGTTCTGACCTTTACTGTAGATTTCCCACGTGTATTAGACCTTCCAAAATGCATTATCTCACATTTGTCCGGATTAAATTCCATCTGTCACATCTCCGCCCAAGTCTCCAACTGATCTATATCCTGCTGTATCCTCTGACTGTCCTCATCGCTATCCGCAATTCTACCAACCTTTGTGCCGTCCGCAAACTCACTAATCAGACCAGTTACATTTTCCTCCAAATCATTTATATATATTACCTTTTCTCTAGTCTGAGAAAGTACTTTTAACTCCTAAATACTTCTCTTTCTCTCTGTCTTTGGAACCTGTTGATACACACTCTGCCTTTCATATGATGACTTAACCTAGCTGCTGGGCAAACAGGCTTTTGTTGAACCATACCATAACGAAGAGTCAATACCTTCAGATGAGGAAGAGGTAATTGAGCAAAGTGGGAGGAAAAGATGATACTTCAATTTCAGTCTGTTTGAAGGAGAATAAAATAATAATCTTAGGCTGCCCATGCAGTTTTTAATTTTTTTTATCCCATCCTTAAAGTTACAAAGCCAATGCGCATAGTGGACAGAGCAAACCCTTAATCCATCTCATTGCCTGCTCCAAACTAATTCAAATTGAAATCCAATTCATGGTCTCCGCAAGGAGACATACAACATCCAAGCTGACAAGAAAAGGCATTACACCTCATCTTAGGCTTGATCTGATGCTTGATCTTAGCCAAAAGGCAGAGAAGTGATTATCCATGCCATTTAACCATTCTGTTTGACGAGTATACTTTTGAATGGTTGCTGAGTAGCCTGAGAATAGTGATTGCTTCAAATTCAATTATTATTTTTTAAAACAAATCTTTTTATTGGCATTATCAAAATTTATAAACAGTTATGTACATTGTTGGCCGTGTTGATTCACTGTACTATACAGAAAGGTTTGTCTTTTCTCTTAATTTCCCCTATTTACATTCTGCCGCACTCCGGCTCGGCATGTGGACCCTCCCGCCCTGAAGATGTTGTCTAGCAAGGCTGTGGAGAATTTGTGATTGCTGCAGTTGGGAGCTATGGGGACATCCTAGTCAGCCCGAAGTGCTGCCTTAATTGGGCGCACGTTTTCAGTGTGGCGCGATCAATGGGCTTGATGTGTATTTTGCCGAGGGGGATAGGAGTGCGACTGTAGTCAAGTCGTCTCCTTGCAGGAGGCCTCCTCCATCCGCACCCACTCTAGTTGGGTTTGTTTACACATCCCCTCACTCTTTCCGTCGTTGCTACCCAGTGGTAGTACTGCAGGTTTGGCAATACCAAGTCACCTTCGATCTTCCTCCTTTGCAGTATTGGTTTGGGAACTCTCGGGTTATTACCCCCTCACACAAACACCACAATTAAGCTGTCTTATCATTTGGAAAAAGGCCTTGGGGATGAAGTTCGGGATGGATCTAAACAGGAAGAGGAACCTCGTCAGCAAGTTCATATTGATCGTCTGCACTCCCCCCGCCAGGGAGAGTGGAGTGAGCCCCACCTTTCTTTTCTAACTTCCTCCATCAGGCTGGTCAGGTTCCATTTGTGGATCTGTGACCAGTCTCTGGCTATTTGGATCCCCAGGTATCGGAATCTGTTATGGGCTGTTTTAAAAGGGAGCCTCTCCAGCTCTGTCCTTCCCCGCTTCGGTTCACTGGAAATGCCTCACTTTTGTCCAGGTTGCGTTTCTAATCCGAGAAGGTACCAAACTCTTTCAGGATCTGCATGATTGCCTTCAGTCCTTCCTGCGACTTTGAGACATACAGGACCTGGTCATCCGCATAGCGTGAGACTCTATGCTCTTTGTCTCCTCTCTGGATGCCCTTCCTGCTTTTTGCGTCCTGCAGTTGTATCACCAGGGGTTCGATTGCTAGCGCGAACAAGAGTGGGGACAATGAGCATCCTTGCCTCGTGCCTCTTTGTAGCTGGAAGTATTCAGAGCTGGTGGTGTTAGTTTGAATGCTCACCTTGGGAGCGTTGTACAGGAGTATCACCCAGGCGGTGAATCCCGTTCCTAGCCCAAACCATTCCAGTACCTCGAGGAGGTACTTCCATTCGACTCTGTCGAAGGCCTTTTGTGCATCCAGGGAGATGATCACCTCTGATGTTCTCTCCCCAGGGCAGGGGGGGTCATTATTACATTCAACAGCCGCCTGATGTTTGCAGTGAGTTGCCACTTGACAAAGCCCGTTTGGTTCTCTGCGACCACCTCTGATACGCAACCTTCCAGCCTTTTGGCCAAGACCATTGCGAGTATTTTCGCGTCTACATTCAGCAGCGAAATGGGTCTTTATGATCCACGTTCCGACGGGTCTTTATCCTTTTTGGGTATCAGTGAGATTGTGGCCTGCGCTAACGTGGGAGGCAGAGCGCCCCTTGCCATTGAGTCCACGAACATGCCCCTTAGGTATGGGGCCAGGGCTGGTGCAAAATTTGTATAGACGTCTGCCGGGAACCCGTCAGGCTCTGGTTCCTTCCCTGCCTGCATTGAGTTGATGCTCTCCATGATTTCTCCCAGATCTATTGGTGCTTCCAGCCCCCTCCATCTGTATTCCCCCACGACTGGTAGTTCCAGTCCGTCAAGGAACTTTTTCACCCCCGCGTTCCCGTCAGGGGGCTCGGTGGTGTACTGTCCTCGGTAGAAGGTCTCAAATGCTTGATTGACCTCTTTTAGTTCTGTTACCAGACTGCCTCTGCTATTCTTTACCTGCGCTATTTCCCTCGTGGCTGCCTCCTTTCTCAGCTGATGAGCCAGTAGGCAGCCAGCCTTGTCCCCATGTTCATAGAAGGTATCCCGTGTCTGGCGGAGTTGGTGCACTGTTTTCCTGGTGGATAGCAGGTTAGAATCCAGTTGTACATTTTTTCACTCCGCCAGCAGCTCTACGGTCAGGGCCTCGGAGTATTTGCTGTTGATCTCCAGAATGGAGTCAACCGGCCACTGCCTGGCCGCCCTTTATTCCCTATCTTGGCACGTCTTGTAGGCTATGATTTCTCCTCTAATCACGTCCTTCAGTGCCTCCCAGAACTTGGCGGGTGAGACCTCCCCGTTTTGGTTGTTACTAATGTAATCGCCTGTGGCCCGTGATGTTTTCTGGCAGAAGACCTTGTCGGCCAGGAGGTCCGTGTCCAGCCTCCACGTAGGGCGCCGGGCACGGCCCGTCTCCAACCTCTCATCCATGTAATGTGGAGCGTGGTCGGAGATGATGATCATGGAATATTCCGCTCCTAACATTCCTGAAAGCACCGATTTTCCCACTGCAAAGTGGTCGATGCGAGTGTACACCCTGTGCACCGCCGAAAAGAACGAGAACTCCTTTTCTCCCAGGTGTAGGAACCTCCATGGGTGTCCACCTGCTCCATGAATATTCCCAACTCCCTAGCCATGCCTGTCTTTCTCCCGGTTCTGGGGTTTGATCGATCGAGTGGGTCCTGTATGCAGTTAAAGTCGCGCCCCCCCCAATAATCAGTCAGTGTGTGTCAATGTCGGGGATTTCCGCCATGGTCTTTTTTATAAATTCAGTGTCGTCCCAGTTGGGAGCGTACACATTTACCAGTGCGACCAGTGCCCCCCTGACCATGAAGTCCCGTTCCTCCTGGGTCCGTAACCGTCTTGGTCTCGGGAAATCTCGTCCTCTTGCTGATCAGTGTGGTTTCTACCCTAGCCCTCATCCCAAAGCATGAATGGTACAGCTGTCCCATCCGGCTCTTCCTCACCAGCAGTCGTTCCTTCTCCCTCAGTGTGTCTCCTGTAGGTAAACCATGTCGGCCTTCAGGCTTCTGAGGTGGGCAAAGACTCTGGATCTTTTCACCAGGCTGTTAAGCTCCCTTACATAACAATCCTGGTGGGGGGTTTCTGACCCCCCCCCCCAGGTCCTGCAGGATCAACCATACTTACCTGGTGGACGTGCCCCTGCACTCTGGGGTTTCCCTTTGTTTGGGGGCCGTCCAAAATGGACGCGGTTGCCGCTCTCACCATGAGGTCGGGTACCTGCGCTCCAGGGTTTCCCTTTGTCCAGGGGCCCTCCCGAGTGGCTGCTTGCATCTTGGTTCCTCTCCCTGCTCCATGCCTGCCGAGCCTATGTCTGTCTCGTTGCCTAGCCTTATCTGTCGTATTGTTCCCTTTCTGTTCTGCATGTCCTCCCCATCTCCGTTCCCCCTTCCCCTATTCCATCCCCCTTTTCTGCCCTGTCTCTTCCCCCACCCCCTTTTGGCCAGATGCTCCCTCTCCCCGAGAGGTGCTCCACAGACTCCCTTACTGCCTGTTTCGCGCAAAAACATAGTTCATATCATAGTCTTTGTTTTTGGTCCGTCCTCCACTCTCGTTCACTTTTTTCCTCTGCCCCTGCTACTTTCACCTCTGCTGCGTCTGCTCTCCCAGGTTGTTTGTTTTTACAAACTCATCGGCCTCCGCCAGGGTGCCGAAGTAATGTTCCTTCCCCTGGTATGTCACCCAGAGACTGGCCGGGAATAGAATGCCATATCGAACACCTTTCTTGTAGAGCGCCGATTTCGCTCTGCTGAATTCGGCCCTCTTTTTTGCCAGGTCCGCCCCAATGTCCTAGTAGACCATGATTCTGTGCCCTTCCCACGAGCATGACTTTGTCTGTCAGGCCCACCTCAGGATTTTATCCCGGTCCTGGAATCAGCTTTGCAAACATCACCCTCGGCTGCTGCCCAGTTTTGGGGTTTGTCATGAGAATATCACTTTAAGAACTGTTTAGCTGCTCATGTTACTGCAGTGATGTCAGAGTATAGTTGGAGCTGAGCTCTGGCTCTGCTTTTGAGTTTCACTTTGAGAGAAGCTTGGATGCGTCTGTTTTTTTGGTTTTGTTTTAGTGTTGGAGCTGAAGCCAGACAAAACAGGTGTAGTGCTGTTGTCTCTGCCATGAAGAGACTATCTCTTGATCATTTGGTGAATTCAGAATTATAAATGTTTTCAGTAGTAAATGTAAACCTGATGTGCTTCTGTTAAAACGGTGTTTCTTTTGTCTTCTGGATGTTGTTTGGGAAGTTATTAAGGATTACTCAGTGTTGTATTCTTTGGGGGTTGTATTTGAATTAATGGTTGCTAAGATGTTCACTGTATGTTTTAAAAAGTTTAACTTGAGTTCATAGAATAAACATTGTTTTACTTTTAAAAAAAACTTTTCCATTTCTGCTATACCACAATTGTAGAATCATAGAATTTACAGTGCAGAAGGAGGCCATTCGGCCCATCGAGTCTGCAATGGCCCTTGGAAAGAGAACCCTATTGAAGCCCACACCTCCCACCCTATCCCCGTAACCCCATCTAACCTTTTTGGAACTAATTTAGCACAGCCAATCCACCCTAACCTGCACACCTTTGGACTGTGGGAGGAAACCGGAGCACCCGGAGGAAACCCACGGAGACACGGGGAGAACGTGCACACACAGTGACCAAGCCGGGAATCGAACCCAGGGCCCTGGACCTGCGAAGCAACCGTGCTAACCACTATGCCACCCTGATCGTTCAAAGCAACAAGCCACTGGCTGGATAAACCCGGCCGCCATGTTAGCCACGGCCTTGCCACTCTGGGTCTCCATTGCCTGCTCCTGGCACCTTGTGTTCACCCATTCAACACGCGAACTAGTGGGTCGTGTGCTCCCCATACCGCAATCTAGTAAAAGTTGTGGGTCAGGTGAACTCCATGATACACTTTGGGGTTCTCTAAACCCTGGCCCATAACAGATTAGGCCGGAGCGACCTGTATGCCCTGACCATCTCTGGGGGATTTGGAAAGCCTTCCCTCTCAACTAGTTTGCCCAGCATTTGGGCGATGTATCCCGTCGGGTCTCTTCCCTCGTTTTGCTACCTGGACCTATTCTCCTGGTGCTTGACGTTCCTTTTCACGTTCCCCTTCACCGCCACCAACCTCTTCACCTCAGCCTCCAGAGCCACGATCCTATCGCTCTGGTCTGTTGATGCCTTCTCCAGGTCCAAGATTGTCGTCTTCTGGGCCTCCACCTTCCGTCCCAGGCCCTCTATCGTGCGCTAAAAGGTGGCTATTGCTTCCGTCACCATCTCCTTTATCACCACCTGGAGATCCACCCTGGGTCGCTTCCTTCATGTCACATTCCTCCATCTGTGTTTGGGGGGGGGGGGGAGTGTCATTGTCCGCTCATCCTCCGCCGTTCGGGTCGCCTATCGTTCCCCCTCTTGGTTCGCATGGGCAGCCTCGTGGGGCTGCCGGTCCACTCGCCCGTTGCTCCTGCCCCTTCCCTCTGCTTCTGCTTTTGACTTTCCGCCGTCCCCTCGCGCTGCTGTTCATGGGCATTCTCTTTTTTTTCCTCGCGTTGTCGATGCCTTTTGTATTTGGTGGGTGTTAGGTGACTTTTAGGGCCAAAAGCTCAAATAAATTCACTGTGTTGGGTTCAACTGCGGGGAGTGACACCTGATGTGCTTCTGCTCAGCACGTCGCTGCCACCGGCAATCCAAACTCAATTATTACTTGGTCTTGTAGTTCTGGAAGTAGGTAATTATTGAAACCCTTTACTTCCAATGTAGTCAAGGTATTAGAACTGTTTAACTGTGTTTTGAAACCTTTCTAGCATCATTATTGCTGAGCATTAATCAAGAAAACGAACCTTTGCAGTTGCTGCTTTTTCTCACCCAATAATGCTAATCCGAGTTGAAGAGTCTCTCTTACTACCTAACTAATTCTGCGTAATTCTTTGGGGATCTGTTTAGCTCTGGTATTCGTCATCGTACTTTGTTTTTTTTTAAATTTAAAGTACCCAATTGTTTTTTTTCCAATTAAGGGGCAATTTAGTGTGGTCAATCCACCTACTGTGCACATCTTTGGGTTGTGGGGATGAGACCTACGGAGACAATGTGCAAACACCACACGGACAGTGACCTGAGGCCGGGATCGAACCCTGATCCTCAGCACTGTGAGGCAGCAGTTCTTTTTTTTGTTAAAATAAATTTAGAGTACCCAATTATTTTTTCCAATTAAGGGGCAATTTAGTGTGGCCAATCCACCTAGTCTGCACATCTTTGGGTTGTGGGGGTGAAACCCATGCAGACACAGGGAGAATGTGCAAACTCCACACAGACAGTGACCTGGGTCCGGGATCGAACCCGGGTCCTCAGCCATTGGCAGCAGTGCTAACCACTGGGCCACCATGCTGCCCTTAAATTTAAAAATAATTAGTGTCATCATCTTTTCTTGGGTTTCTCTGTAATACGTACTGCCAATTAGTGATAAGGATGCTTCTGCTTCTAAGTCTGATCCCCAATTAAGTGCTAATGGGTTAGACAGTAAAAGCGGGCGAAAGCGGGATTGGGCTATTGAGTTGCATGATCAGTCATGATCATAATGATTGGCAGCGCAGGCTCAAAGGGCTGAATGGCCTCCTACTCCTATTTTCTAGGTTTCTAAAAGAAGTTTGGCTGATTGGCTCCACTCCTTTTATGGAGTTGGGAGGGGGCACTTTGACTGCTGCTAACATCATCTTGAAATACCACAGCTTATTCTGGTAACTGTTGGAGGATTGCAAGCACAAACATGTCCTGTCATTACTTTAGTAATTTTTAATAAATAATGTCAGTAATCTTACACTTCTCTCTTTTTCAGAGTGATGGATTTCTAAAGGACAATAACAATGCTGCACAAAGATTATTGGATGGCATGAATATGATGGCTCAGTCAGTTTCAGAATTTGGTGCAAAACCAACCAAAGCTGTGACAGCCTGGCTAACGGACCAGATTGCACCAGCCTATTGGAGACCAAACTCTCAGATTGTTGTAAGTGTCATCTTTCTTGGGATTTTCTACTGCAGCTCTCCCTTTCCCTTCTCAAGTCATAAGAATCCGTTGTGGCACAGAAGTAGGCCATTTGACTCAATGAGTCTATGCTCACTCTCCATGGAGCTATCCAGTCAGTCTTGTACCCCTGCACTATCACCATAGCCCTGCACCTTCAAGGGGCCATTCAGTGTCCTTTTGAAGTCATTGATCATCTCTGCTTCCAACACCCTCAAGGGGAATGAGTTCCACACGCTGTGTAAAGAAGTTCTTCCTCACTTCTCCCTGCATCTCAGCTAAAACCTTACAACTGTATCCCCTATTCCTTGTACCATCAGCTAATGGATACAGAGTCCCCTGTCTGCCTTATTCAAAGCTGTCATAATCTTGTATACCTCCATCGAATCTCCCCACAATCTCCGTGTTTGTCCCTTTGTCTCCTTGAGTCCCACGCAAACACGGGGAAAATGTGCAAACACTGCACGGACAGTGACCCGGGGCCGGAATCGAACCCGGGTTTTTGCTGCTGTGAGGCAGCAGTGCTAACCACTGCGCTACCATGCTGCCCATGCATTTGCTAGTTGTTGATGTCCAGAGGGAGGCCTCAGTTTATTCTGAGAATTGGGTATGTTGGAGTTCTCTATCTGGATCCTTCAGTCCTTCCTGTCATTTCTTCCCTTGCTGGAAGCAGTCAAGTGAAGTGAACTTTATCTGTAGAATGAGAATACGTTTTGAGACTGGATTGATATTGTATGATTTATTACTTGTTTTTTTGCAAAATTATAATTGTTGGCAGATGGGACTTGATCTTCAAGGTGGTTGGAGAATGCTTTCCAGTCAAAACATGACACTTGTCTCATTTGGTCCTCTGTTTTTCATCATACTTTTATCTGTTTATTCAATGAGTATTTTGTTTATTTCAAACACTAAATATGACAAACCTCTAAATTCTGCATGGTTATTTTAATTAAGGAAATATATAAAGCTGTCCTGAGTGTCAGAACGTTGAAATGTTGTAAAGTAAGTTGCACTGTGCAGTACAAGGCAAATGCAAGCCTATCTAGTTGTGGAACCTAGTTTTAATAAGTGTTACATTAATTTCACAGAACTGTCAAAAGTGCAATAAACCCTTTGAAGACCAGGAATCGAAACACCACTGTAGAGCCTGTGGCGAAGGCTTCTGTGATCATTGCTCATCAAAATCCAGACCTGTTCCAGAACGTGGTTGGGGTTCAGCTCCTGTCCGGGTGTGTGATGAGTGCTATGAAGATGCAGTAATCAAAGCAGGTAATCCTATTCTGTGCACCAACCCCCACCTCGTTCTGATCCACTATTTTTCTGGTAAAGCTCATGTGACGCACCATGGCACATTTACTGTTATGGGTGCTATTTCAATCCAAGTTGTAGCTGTCCTTATTTAAATTTTTTGCTGACTTCAGACAATGTCAAGACTTCCAGCAGTATCTATAAGCTATTTGCACCTGATTATGTCCAAGTAACCTTGGCAATGTGATTTTGGTGGCTCTGACTATAATTCGGAGATATAGTTATTAGGAAATAGACCTGTTTTATAAGATTATATTGCTTATTTTGATTTTACCATCCACTGTCCACCACTGAATTTTTACAGTGCAGGGGGGTGACCTGACCCTTTCTTTAAAAATATTTTAAACATTATTATACTTAACAACAAACTCTCAAACCCCCAACCCGCTAAGCCCCCCCACCCCACCTTTCCCCACACCCCTCCCTCAGCAGTCAACGGTAACCCCCCCTTAAAAAAAGCCTTCGCACATAAAGACTGACTGGCACTGAAACAAAAAAGAATTGTGGCAAAATATTCATCTGTACTGCCTGAACCCGGCTGGCCAATGACAGAGGGAGATTGTCCCACCTCAACAAGTCAGCCTTCACTCTCCCCACCAAACTAGTGAAATTAAACTTCCAGAGACCTGCCCAATCCCGGCCCACCTGCACCCCCAAATACCTAAAGCGAGATGCTTATATTTTCTATGTATGTTTCTATGTAACCGCACATCTTCGGACTATGGGAGGAAACTGGAGCACCCGGAAGAAACCCAAGTTGACACGGGGAGAATGTGCGGACTCCACACAGACAATCACCCAAGACCGGACCCAGGTCTCTGGAGCTGTGAGGCAGCAGTGCTAACCACTGTGCTGCCTGAATGTGCAATTCACTTAGTGCAAATTCTACCATCCTCCCACCACAACCCTACATATTCTTCATTTTCAAATGAGTCTAATTCCCTTTTGAATGCCTCGATTGAACCTGCCCAACCATACTCTCGGGAAGTGCATTCCAGACCTTATCCATAAATGTAAATGTTGCCACAGTCCCAGAGAACTGTAATCTGCTCTCCACATTGAGAGCTGACTGGTGGTGATTTAACCTGAGAGTCACCACACCTCAGACAAGGGGCAAGGTTGAGAAGGCAGAGCCTTCATGAATAACCTCACCCGTTACAGGAATTGTTGCCGTCGCCCCGCATCACAACGAGCTGTTCAGCCAACTGAGCTTACCGGCCCCCAGACCTTAATCACTATGAAAGAAATTTTTTCTCTTATCGCTATTGCTTCTTTTGCAAATTACCTTAAATCTGTGTCCTCTCATTCTCGATCCTTTCATGAATGGGAACAGTTCCTCCCTATCTACTTTGTCCAAATTCCTCACGATTTTGAATACCTCTATCAGCTCCTCTCTCAACCACCTTTTCTCCACGGAAAATAGTCCCAAATTCTCCAATTATCTTCATAACAGAAGTGACCCGCTGGGTCACTATCTGTGTGGGGTCTGCACTTTCTCCCCGTGTGTGTGTGGGTTTCCTCCGGGTGCTGCGGTTTCCTCCCACAGTCCAAAGACATGCAGGTCAGGTGGATTGGCCATGCTAAATTGCCCTTAGTGTCCAAAAATGTTTGGAGGGGTTATTGAGTTAAGGGGATAGGGTGGAAGTGAGGGCTTAAGTGGGTCGGTGCAGACTCGATGGGCTGAATGGCCTCCCTCTGCACTGTATGTTCGATGTTCTATGTCTCATTCCTGGGACTATTATCGTGAATCGTTTCTCTCCAATGCCTTCATATCTTAAAACGCGACACCCAGAACAGGACACAGTACTCCAGCTGAGGCTCAACTAGTGTCTAATATAAGTTCAACATAACAGAACATGCAATGAAGAATGAGGCCATTCGGCCCACCGCCACCATGCACATGTGCGGCCTCCGACCCGGAAGTGCAGGGGCCTGTCTCTACAACAAAGTTGTTAGATTTATGCCGGGTCCCTGCTAACCCCTGCAGGGCTAGGAATATATGGCCCTTTCACGCTAGTTTTTCTGGCGTGAAACTCCACAGTTTTGACGCCAGCGTAGGGACATAGTCCCAACAACAGAGAATCCAGCCCTAGACGCCTAAACCACTCACTTGCCTCCTTAAATGGTAGCACCCACAGGTTTGCCCACCAGTTCGCCGGGAACACTCTTCCCTACATTCAACTTATAGCCAGACAAAGCCCCGAATCTCTCCAACTAACCCATAATTCTACCCATACGTTTTGACGGGTCCGGCACAAACAACAAGTCATCAACATACAGTGATACCCGGTGCTCCCTACCCCCCTCGCAACCCCTCACCTCTAAGCCGACGCCCAAAGGGCCATTGCCAAGGGTTCGATCGCCAACACAAATAATAACGGTGACAGCGGGCACCCCTGCCTCGCCCCACCCCCCGATGGAATCCAAAATACCCCAAACTCATCTTGTTTGTTCAAAACTAGCAATGAGGGATGCGTACAACAATTGAATCCACACCATAAATTTCAGTTCAAACCCAGAACTTCAAACATGTACCTCTATTCTACCCGGTCAAATGCCTTCTCCACATCCATGGACACAATCACTTCTGGTTCTCATTCCCCTGACAAGAGTCGTAATTACATTCAGCAATCTCCTAATGTGACAAGAGAGCTGCCGGAAAGCTATCTGACCCCAGCACCTTCCCCGACTGCATCCTGCTAATACACTCCATCGCATCCCTTAACCCCCAATGGCTCCTCCAATTTCTACCTCTTCCCCTCCTCCATCTATGGGAACTCCAACCCATCCACAAATTGCCCCTGATCCTCCGCCTCCCCCACCGGCTAAGCCCTGTACAACACTTCTTAGAAAGCCTTAAACACCTCATTTATCCTCTCCAATGCTGACACCACCTCTCCCTTCTCCGCTCTCATCGGCAAAAATTCCCTGGATGTTGCCTAATGCCGCAACTGGAGGGCCAACATACATAGAACAGGCCCTTCGGCCCTTGATGTTGTGCCGAGCATTGTTCGAAACCAAGATCAAGCTATCCAACTCCCTGTCATTGTGGTGTGCTCCATGTGCCTATCCAATAATTGCTTGAAAGTTCCTAAAGTGTCCGACTCCAATATCACAGCAGGCAGTCCATTCCACACCTGAGCCACTCTCTGAGTAAAGAACCTACCTCGGATATCCCTCCAATATCTCCCACCCTGAACCTTATAGTTATGCCCCCTTGTAACAGCTATATCCACCCGAGGAAATAGTCTCTGAACCTCCACTCTATCTATCCCCCTCATCATCTTATAAACCTCTATTAAGTCGCCTCTCATCCTCCTCCGCTCCAAAAAGAAACGCCCTAGCTCCCTCAACCTTTCCTCATAAGACCTACCCTCCAAACCAGGCAGCATCCTGGTAAATCTCCTTTGCAACCTTTCTAATGCTTAGACATCCTTCCTATAGTGAGGTGACCAAATGTGGTCTCACCAGGGTCATGTAGAGTTTCAGCATAACCCCACGACTCTTATACTCAAGCCCCCTGTTAATAAACGCTAACACCTATAGGCCTTCTTCACGGCTCTGTCCACTTGAGTGGCAACCTTCAGAGATCTGTGGACATGAACCCCAAGATCTCTCTGTTCCTCCACATTCCTCAGAACCCTGCCGTTGACCCTGTAATCCGCATTCAAATTTTTTCTACCAAATTGAATCACCTCGCACTTACCAGAGTTAAACTCCATCTGCCATTTTTCGGCCCAGCTCTGCATCCTATCAATGTCTCTTTGCAGCCTACAACAGCCCTCCACCTCATCCACTACTCCACCAATCTTGGTGTCATCAGCAAATTTACTGACTCACCCTTCAGCCCCCTCCTCCAAGTCATTGATAAAAATCACAAATAGCAGAGGACCCAGCACTGATCCCTGTGATACACCGCTGGTAACTGGTCTCCAGTCTGAAAATTTTCCATCCACCACCACCCTCTGTCTTCTATGTGATAGCCAGTTACTTATCCAATTGGCCAAATTTCCCTCTATCCCACAACTACTTACTTTCTCCATGAGCCGACCATGGGGAACCTTATCAAACGCCTTACTAAAATCCATGTATACGACATCAACTGCTCTACCTTCATCTACACACTTACTTATCTCCTCAAAGAATTCAATCAAATTTCACGAATCCGTGTTGGCTATCCCGGATTAAGCTGCATCTTTCCAAATGGTCATAAATCCTATCCTTCAGGACCTTTTCCATTAACTTACCGACCACCGGGGTAAGACTAACTGGCCTTTAATGACCTGGGTCATTCCTATTCCCTTTCTTGAACAGAGGAACAACATTTGCCACTCTCCAGTCCTCTGGCACTATCCCCGTGGTCAGTGAGGACCCAAAGATCAAAGCCAAAGGCTCTGCAATCTCATCCCTTGCCTCCCAAAGAATCTTTGGATATATCCCATCTGGCCCAGGGGACATGTCGACCCTCAGGTTTTTCAAAATTGCTAACACATCCTTCCTCAGAACTTCTACCTCCTCCAGCCTACCCGCCTGTATCACACTCTCATCCTCCTCTTCCTCAAAAACATGGCTCCTCTCCTCTCCAGTGAACACTGAAGAAAAGTATTCATTCAACGCCTCTCCTATTTCTTCTGACTTCAAGCACAAGTTCCCACTACTGTCCTTGACCGGCCCTACCCTCACCCTGGTCATTCTTTTATTTCTCACATAAGAGTAAAAAGCCTTGGGGTTTTCCTTGATCCCACCCGCTGAGGACTTCTCATGCCCTCTCCTAAGCCATTTTTTTAGCTCATTCCTTGCTACCTTATAACCCTCAAGCGACCCAGCTGAACCTTGTTTTCCCATTCTTACATACTCTTCCATTTTCCTCTTGACAAGACATTCAACCTCTTTTGTGAACCATGGTTCCCTCACCGGCCATTTCCTCCCTGCCTGACAGGGACATACCTATCAAGGACACACAGTATTTGTTCCTTGAACAAGCTCCACTTTTCATTTGTGCCTTTCCCTGACAGTTTCTGTTCCCATCTTATGCTCCCGAATTCTTGCCTAATCGCATCATAATTACCCCTCCCCCAATTATAAACCTTGACCTGCCGTATGGCCCTATCCCTCTCCATTGCAATAGTGAAAGACACCGAATTGTGGTCACTATCTCCAAAGTGCTCTCCCACAAACAAATCTAACACTTGGCCCGGTTCATTACCCAGTACCAAATCCAATGTGGCCCCCCCCTCGTGTCGGCCTATCCACATATTGCGTCAGGAAACCCTCCTGCACACACTGTACAAAAACCGCCCCATCTGAACTGTGCGACCAATAGAGGTTCCAATCAATATTTGGAAAGTTAAAGTCACCCATGACAACTACCCTGAGACCTCCACACCTATCCATAATCTGTTTTGCAATTTCTTCCTCCACATCTCTATTACTATTTGGGAGACTCAACTCAACTTACGACTCGCCTTCTCCCCAAACTCATACTGCACCCCGCTTGCCCTCCACAGCTACCCCACCATCTTACCCATTGTCAACTGGTCGAACTGCCCCTGCAACTTCTTTCTCTGCGAACAACTCCTTTGTGGGGATCGGCGAGTCTCTCCTATCTCGTTCAATAACGGGTAGAGCTCCTCCTTCCTCGTCCTATCCATATATGGGCCTTTAATGAAATAATTTCCCCTCAGACCACCGCCTACAAAGCCTCCCAAAATGAGCTCCTGACACCTCAGCATTCTGATTAAGCTCCATATAGTTCTTAATTGCCACTCTTACCTTCCCAAAAAAGTCCTGTCAGCCAAAAGTCCCAAATCCAACCTCCATCCTGGCCTCTGCAACTGTCTCGAACAAAGCCTCATATCTCAGCTCAAAATCTCTGCATATTCTGCCCCTACCAGCCCCCTCAGTACTGCCCGGCTCACCATGAAAAAAGTCAATCCTGGAATACACATGCAAAAAGAAAGAATCCCTCCCGGGTTCACGAACCTCCACGGATCCACCATCCCCATCCTTCCATGAACCCTCCCAGTTCTTTCGCATTCCCGACCTTCCCATCGATTTAGGGCTCGACCTATCCAACCTCAGCTCCATTACGCAATTAAACCTCCTCCCCATGATTAACTGGTGAAAGTCCATGTCCGGAATCATTCCCAGTAACCTCTTCACAAAACCAACATCACCCCCATTAAATGCATGCACGTTTACCAACACCACCGCATCCCCTTTAACACCCCACTCACCATCACATCCCCCCCCCCCCCCCCCCCCCGATCCTGTAAACCCCGTTTTCTTGCTCAACAAAATGGCCACCGCTCCTGACTTTCAATCAAACCCTGAGTGAAACACTTGATCTGCTCATCCCTTCCTCCGCCTCATCTAATCTTTCACCCAGAGATGTGTCTCCTGCAAAGAAAATCACCTCCGGTCTCTGGCTGTTCAGGTGTGCGAACACCCGGACCTCTTGATCGGCTGATTCAGCCCGCGGACGTTCCATTCTCACCAAAGACCGACGTCTCCACCCCCCCCCCCCCCCCCCCCCCCCGTAGAGTCCACCATCACCAACCTTAGGCTCCACCTTGCCCATTCCCACTCTGAACCGTGCTCATCCAAGATGGCCCCTCGTCCGCTCATGACCATGCTCATCCTCCGTACTTACCACGTCACCCCCATACACACACACACACTGGCCAATCATCGCAGCCTGCTCCCCCCACCCACTGCACTCCCATTCACTAGCATTGCTCACTAGCATGGCAATTCCTGCCCAAAGGCCCCTCCAACACTCCCCCATTCCTCCTCCCACACAACCGACTTTAACTTGTGCAACAGGCACCCGGATACCATACAAGTCTCAAAGACATTAGCACATCCCAAAAGCCCCAAAAATACAACCATTACCAAGCAAAACATCAAAAACTCCAAACACCTCCTGAAAAAAGTAGGAGAGGGGAAGCAATCACACCACCTTACAAATTTTAAACTTCATGACTACCCCCCACATCAGCAAACAACTGTAACAAAATCCAACTTTCGAAGACATAACTCCTCCATCCAAAGTCACCATTCAGCTGTCCCTCAGCTTATGATCCCTGATAAAGTCATTCGCCTCTCCGGCATCCCAAAGTAATATTCCCGGCAATTATAGGTTACCCAAAGTCTGGCCGGGTACAGCATCCCAAACCGAATCTGACTCCAGTACAGCACTGCCTTGGCCTTGTTGAACCCCGCTCGCATCTTGGCCAACTCCGCTCCAATGTCCTGATAAATCCGGATTTGATTTCCCTCCCATTCACAGATCTGTTTTCCTCTGGCCCATCTCCGGATCTTTTCTTTGTCCAGAAAAATCGCACATCCACACATTCACTGCCCCAGGTGGTTTCCCCACTCTCAGCTTCTGCCTCAAGGATTTATGTGCCCAGTCCACCTCTGGGGCCTTGTGATCAAGAACACAGTGATCAAGAATTATCTAATTAGTGCGGTCCAAACCGAAGGACCGCGCAAAAATGCCCAAGGATAAAGAGAGAGACCGCCATGTGTTCGGCCTCTCTTGGACCTGGTGCTCCGGCAACATCTACTTCCAATTGCAGCACCACTAGAAGCAAGTTCAAGTTCAACACCCGCTACCAGACGGATAAGCCCAACTGAGCAGCAGTTACTTCGGCAGACCAGATAGACCCAGATTCGAACAACGGTCACTGTTCCTCTGATAGTTTTTTGAAGAATAAAGGGATTAAGGGTTATGGTGTTCAGGCCGGAAAGTGGAGCTGAGTCCATAAAAGATCAGCTATGATCTCATTGAATGGCGGAGCAAGCTCGAGGGGCCAGATGGCCTACTCCTGCTCCTAGTTCTTATGACCTAAGCCAGGTGCCTGAAGTTAAGTACAGGTTGTCATAGTTTTTTTTTTTTTTTTTATAAATTTAGTGTACCCAATTCATTTTTTCCATTTAAGGGGCAATTTAGCGTGGCCAATCCACCTACCCTGCACATCTTTGGGTTGTGGGGGTGAAACCCACGCAAACACGGGGAGAATGTGCAAACTCCACACGGACAGTGACCCAGAGCCGGGATCGAACCTGGGACCTCGGCGCCGTGAGGCCGCAGTGCTAACCCACTGCGCCACCGTGCTGCCCCAGGTTGTCATAGTTGATAGGTGTAGTTTAACTAGTAGTGTCTATGTTGCATGATTAATTGTGTGTGTAAATAAAGTGCCCTTGATCTTGAACTAACTAACTAACTGGTGTTTGGCTCTTTGATCGGTATCCGGTTGAACCTTGTGGTGGTATCATTTGATACCTGGCGACTCTGAGCAATATAATATTGATATCAAAAGAAAGAAGGCCAACTTTATTGATTGCCATATTTACAGTAGGTAAAAAAGACAACAGGGGGCACACGGTCCACTCTACAGGTATGGTGCAAACAGAGCTTTACAGTACTTTTAAATTAAAACAATGTTTATTCTATGAACTCGAGTTAACCTTTTTAAAACATACAGTGAACATCTTAGCAACCATCAATTCAAATACAACCTCCCAAAGAATACAACACTAAGTAATCCTTAATAACTTTCCAAGCAACATCCAGAAGACAAAAGAAACACCTTTCAACAGAAGCACATTAGGTTTACATTCACTACTGAGAACATTTATAATTCTGAATTCACCAAATGATCAAGAGATAGTCTTTTCATGGCAGAGAGATCAACAGTACACCTGCTCTGTCTGGCTTCAGCTCCAACACTGAAAACGAAACTAAAAAGCACCCGGCAGCAAACAGCCTGAAACAAAAGTAAAACACTGACAGAGAGCCAAGCTCCACCCACTCTCTGACATCGCTGCAGTAATAAACACCCATTTATAAACACCCATTTCTTAAAGGTACTCTCATGACACCTCCCCCCCCCCAAGAAAAAAAAATTAACTATCAAATCCAAGATGGTTTCATTTCTTCACCTTTTCACTATCCTGCACACAGTAAATATACTTTTTTGTTTAAAAAAAACACACGCAATCAGGTACAATAATGTTCATTTGTGTTCTTCTTCCTCCAACTGAAATCCTTCCTGATTGGCAGTCTCTTTGAACAAGAAGGTCTCTGCACGATCCGTCCATTTCTCTACGCCTCGGCATTTCTCTTTAAAGCAGATGCTTTAGTTTAATCTGATCGCAGAGTCCCTTGTAATTCTCCAACACAGGAGCATTGGTTATCACAGCTTTCAGGCCGTCAAATGCCTGTTGTAAGTCCGCTGTCCACTGAAATTTTCGATGTTTCTTCAGCAAGTCCATTAGTGGAGCAATCACGCTACAAAACTTTTGCACAAATGTTCGATCAAATCCACTCATGCGAAGAAACCGCAGTATTTCCCTTTGTCTTGTGTGTATCGGAAACGTCTTGAGGAAAGTGACTTGGGCCTTTCCAAATTCACTTTTGGCTAAGTTTATCACCAAACCCGCCTCCTGAAGTTGATTGTATAACTCCATCAGATGTGTCAAATGTTCTGTACCTGTCTGGCTGAAAATTACCAGATCGTCGATGTACACCGCACAATTGGGTAATAGAACATAGAACATAATCCTGAAACAACTTTGTTAGTTAACTGTTGAAATGTGGCTAGTGTGTTTTTCATGCCAACTGGCATAACTTTGAATTGGTATATACCATCTGGAGTCACAAAAGCTGAAATCCCCTTCGCCCTTTCTGATAAAGGTACCTGCCAGTAACCTTTAAGTAACCTTAAGTAAATCCAGTTTACTTAGTTTGTCCCACTTTCTAAATGTAATCCTCCAAACGTGGGATAGGATAAGAGTCCTTTCTTCTATCTCCATTAACCTTTCGATAGTCCACACACAACCGTTGGATACAGTCTGGTTTTGGTATCATCACTATGGGTGAGCTCCATTGGCTGAAACCCACTTCAGTTATGCCATTTCTAAGCATACTCTCAATCTCTTTGTTAACCTGTGCTAATTTTAAAGGATTAAGTCTGTATGGATGTTGTTTGATTGGAACAGCATTTCCCACATCTACATCATGTATACCATTTTAGTACTTCCCATTAATCTCCACAAATATGCCCACGTGATATCAATAACTCTTTCAGGTCAATCAGTTTTTCCTCTGGAAGGTAACTCAACAATTTATCGCAATTTTTAAGAGCATCCACGTTTTCCAATTTAATTTGAGGTATGTCAAATTCACAGTCATCTGGATTTGCTTCGTCGCTTTGAGTTAGAATCATTAAAACCTCCTCCTTTTTCTCTCCTTCCCTTTCAAAGAACCTTTTAAGCATATTAAACACTCGGAGAATCTTCCTTCTATCTGGTGTTTTTACCACATAATTCACCTCACTTAATTCCCTTTCAATCTGATAAGGTCCACAAAACCTTGCTTTTAACGGTTCACCTCCCACTGGTAACAATATGAAAAATTTATCTCCACTGGCAAAACTACGAACTTTGGATTTCTTGTCCGCTACCTGTTTCATCACATTTTGTGCAACCTTTAAATGTTGTCTAGCCAATTCACCTATTTAATCATTCCCTAAAATTTGACACGTAATCCAATAATGTAATTTCTGATTTCTCACTCAGCAATTTTTGTTTAATCAATTTAAGTCCCAGTTGTAAATTGTAGTCCCAGTGTCTAAATTGTAGTCCCAGTGTACAGGATGTTGAGAATAGTGAGGTCAGGGATAGGGTTAAAAGTTCGAAAGAGGGCACCGGCAAGCAGGACGCTGGTTTGAAGTGTGTCTACTTCAACGCCAGGAGCATCCAGAATAAGGTGGGTGAGCTTGCAGCATGGGTTCGTACCTGGGATCTCGATGTTGTGGCGATTTCGGAGACATGGGTAGAGCAGGGACAGGAATGGTTGTTGCAGGTTCCAGGATTTAGATGTTTCTGTAAGAACAGAGAAGATGGTAAAAGAGGGGGGGGTGTGGCATTGTTAATCAAGGAAAGTATTACGGCGGTAGAAAGGACGCTTGAGGACTCGTCTACTGAGGTAGTATGGGCCGAGGTTAGGAACAGTAGAGGAGAGGTCACCCTGTTGGGAGTTGTCTATAGACCTCCGAATAGTTCCAGAGATGTAGAGGAAAGAATTTCAAAGATAATTCTCGACAGGAGCGAGAGTAACAGGGTAGTTGTTATGGGGGACTTTAACTTTCCAAATATTGACTGGAAATACTATAGTTAGAGTACTATAGATGGGTCAGTTTTTGTGCAGTGTGTGCAGGAGGGTTTTCTGACACAGTATGTTTGCGTGGGTTTCCTCCGGGTGCTCCGGTTTCCTCCCACAGTCCAAAGATGTGCGGGTTAGGTGGATTGGCCATGCTAAATTGCCCGTAGTGTCCTAATAAAAAGTAAGGTTAGGGGGGGGTTGTTGGGTTACGGGTATAGGGTGGATACGTGGATTTGAGTAGGGTGATCATAGCTCGGCACAACATTGAGGGCCGAAGGGCCTGTTCTGTGCTGTACTGTTCTATGTTCTATGTTCTATGTAGACAGGCCAACAAGGGGCGAGGCCACATTGGATTTGGTACTGGGTAATGAACCTGGCCAGGTGTTAGATTTAGATGTAGGTGAGCACTTTGGTGATAGTGATCACAACTTGGTTATGTTTACTTTAGCAATGGGCAGGGATAGGTATATACTGCAAGGCAAAAATTATAGCTGGGGGAAAGGCAATTATGATGCTATTCGGCAAGATTTAGGATGTATAGGATGGGGAAGGAAACTGCAGGGGATGGGTACATATGAAATGTGGAGCTTTCTCAAGGAACAGCTACTGCGTGTCCTTGATAAGTATGTACCTGTCAGGCAGGGAGGAAGTTGTCGAGCAAGGTAACCGTGGTTTACTAAGGAAGTTGAAGGACTTGTCAGGAGGAAGAAGAAGGCTTATGTTAGGATGAGACATGAAGTCTCAGTTAGTGCACTTGAGAGTTACAAGTTAGCCAGGAAGGACCTAAAGGGAGAGTTAAGAAGAGCGAGGAGAGGACACGAAAAGACGTTGGCGGATAGGATCAAGGAAAACCCTAAGGCTTTCTATAGGTATATCAGGAACAAAAGAATGACTAGAGTAAGATTAGGGCCAATCAAGGATAGTAGTGGAAAGTTGTGTGTGGAATCAGAGGAGATAGGGGAAGCGTTAAATGGATATTTTTCGTCAGTGTTTACACTGGAGAAAGACAATGTTGTTGAGGAGAACACAGGTTCAGTCGACCAGGCTAGATGGAATTGAGGTTCAAAAGGAGGAGGTGTTAGCAATTTTGGAAAATGTCAAAATAGATAAGTCCCCTGGGCCAGATGGGATTTATCCTAGGATTCTCTGGGAAGCCAGGGAGGAGATTGCAGAGCCTTTGTCCTTGATCTTTATGTCGTCTTTGTCGATAGGAATAGTGCCGGAAGACTGGAGGATAGCAAATGTTGTCCCCTTGTTCAAGAAGGGGAGTAGAGACAACCCTGGTAATTATAGACCTGTGAGCCTTACTTCGGTTGTGGGTAAAATGTTGGAAAAGGTTATAAGAGATAGGGTTTATAATCATCTTGAAAAGAACAAGTTGATTAGCGATAGTCAACACGGTTTTGTGAAGGGTAGGTCATGCCTCACAAACCTTATTGAGTTTTTTGAGAAGGTGACCAAACAGGTGGATCAGGGTAAAGCTGTTGATGTGGTGTATACGGATTTCAGTAAGGCGTTTGATAAGGTTCCCCACGGTAGGCTATTGCAGAAAATAAGGAAGTATGGAATTGAAGGTGATTTAGCGGTTTGGATCAGTAATTGGCTAGCTGAAAGAAGACAGAGGGTGGTGGTTGATGGCAAATGTTCATCCTGGAGTTCAGTTACTAGTGGTGTACCGCAAGGATCTGTTTTGGGGCCACTGCTGTTTGTCATTTTTATAAATGACCTGGAAGAGGGTGTAGAAGGATGGGTTAGTAAATTTGCAGATGACACAAAGGTCGGTGGAGTTGTGGATTGTGCTGAAGGATGTTATAGGATACAGAGGGACATAGATAAGCTGCAGGGCTGGGCTGAGAGGTGGCAGATGGAGTTTAATGCGGAAAAGTGTGAGGTGGTTACTTTGGAAGGAGTAACAGGAACGCAGAGTACTGGGCTAATGGCAAGATTCTTGGTAGTGTAGATGAACAGAGAGGTCTCGGCATCCAGGTACATAAATCCCTGAAAGTTGCCACGCAGGTTAATAGGGCTGTTAAGAAGGCATATGGTGTGCTAGCCTTTATAAGCAGGGGGATTGAGTTTCGGAACCACAAGGTCATGCTGCAGCTGTACATAACTCTGGTTCGGCCGCACCTGGAGTACTGCGTGCAGTTCTGGTGACCACATTATAGGAAGGATGTGGAAGCTTTGGAAAGGGTTCAGAGGAGATTTACTAGGATGTTGCCTGGTATGGAGGGAAGGTCTTACGAGGAAAGGCTCAGGGAATTGAGGTTGTTTTCGTTAGAGAGGAGAAGGCTGAGAGGTGACTTAATAGAGACATATAAGATAGTCAGAGGGTTAGATAGGATGGACAGTGAGAGTCTTTTTCCTCGGATGGTGATGACCAACACGAGGGGACATAGCTTTAAATTGAGGGGTGATAGATATAGGACAGATGTCAGAGGCAGTTTCTTTACTCAGAGAGTAGTAGGGGTGTGGAACGCCCTGCCTGCAACAGTAGTAGACTCGCCAACTTTAAGCGCATTTAAGTGGTCACTGGATAGACATATGGATGAAAATGGAATAGTGTAGGTCAGATAGGCTTCAGATGGTTTCACAGGTTGGCGCAACATCGAGGGCCGAAGGGCCCGTACTGCGCTGTAGTGTTCTATGTTCTAAGTGGTCCTCTTACCTCATGACCAAAAATTAGTTCAAAAGGACTAAATTTGGTTGACTCATTAGGTGCATCCCTAATTGAAAACAATACGAATGGAATTCCTTTATCCCAATCCTCTGGATAATCCTCTCTCTTTTTCCTCTCTATGTCTTTCTCTCTTTCTTTTACCTCTCTCTCTTTCTTTTTCCTCTCTACCTCTTTCTCTCTCTCTTTTTCATCTCTCTCTTATTCAAGCTGCTTTAATTCTTTCTCCTGTTCTATTTGTTTAATTTGTAACTGAATTTTTGCCATTTCCAATGAGTCGAACTGTATCTCAGGCAAGTTTAAATGCTTAGCCACCGCCATAATTACCTTATCTTTTCGCATTTTGTCAGGTAATGTTAATAGAACATAGAACATGGAAAAATACAGCACAGAACAGGCCCTTCGGCCCACGATGTTGTGCTGAACCTTCGTCCTAGATTAATCATAGATTATCATAGAATCTACAGTGCAGAAGGAGGCCCACCGAGCCCGCACCGGCTCCCGGAAAGAGCACTCCATCCAAAGCCAACACCTCCACCCCATCCACATAACCCAGTAACCCCACCCAACATTAAGGGCAATTTTGGACACCAAGGGCAATTTATCATGGCCAATCCACCTAACCTGCACATCTTTGGACTGTGGGAGGAAACCGGAGCACCCGGAGGAAACCCACGCACACACGGGGTGGATGTGCAGACTCCGCACAGACAGTATCCCAAGCTGGAATCGAACCTGGGACCCTGGAGCTGTGAAGCAATTGTGCTAACCACCATGCTACCGTGCTGCCCTTAAGAACAAATTAATCTCCACTCTATCATTCTACCGTAATCCATGTACCTATCCAATAGCCGCTTGAAGGTCCCTAATGTTTCCGACTCAACTACTTCCACAGGCAGTGCAGTCCATGCCCCCATTACTCTGGGTAAAAACCTACCTCTGACATCCCCCCTATATCTTCCACCATTCACCTTTAATCTATGTCCCCTTGTAATGGTTTGTTCCACCCGGGAAAAAGTCTCTGACTGTCTACTCTATCTATTCCCCTGATCATCTTATAAACCTCTATCAGGTCTCCCCTCATCCTTCGCCGTTCTAATGAGAAAAGGCCTAGCACCCTCAACCTTTCCTCATAAGACCTACTCTCCATTCCAGGCAACATCCTGGTAAATCTCCTTTGCACCTTTTCCAAAGCTTCCACATCCTTCCTAAAATGAGGCAACCAGAACTGCACACAGTACTCCAAATGTGGCGTTACCAAGGTTTTGCACAGTTGCATCATCACTTCACGGCTCTTTCATTCAATCCCTCTGCTAATGAACACCAGCACACCATAGGCCTTCTTCACAGCTCTATCCACCTGAGTGGCAACTTTCAAAGATCTATGAACATAGACCCCAAGATCTCTCTGCTCCTCCACATTGCCAAGAACCCTACCTTTAACCCTGTATTCCGCATTCATATTTGTCCTTCCAAAATGGACAACCTCACACTTTTCAGGGTTAAACTCCATCTGCCACTTCTCAGCCCAGCTCTGCATTCTATCTATGTCTCTTTGCAGCCGACACCAGCCCTCCTCACTATCCACAACTCCACAAATCTTCGTATCATCTGCAAATTTACTGACCCACCCTTCAACTCCCTCATCCAAGTCATTAATGAAAATCACAAACAGCAGAGGACCCAGAACTGATCCCTGTGGTACGCCACTGGTAACTGGGCTCCAGGCTGAATATTTGCCATCCACCACCACTCTCTGACTTCTAATGGTTAGCCAGTTCGTTATCCAACTGGCCAAATTTCCCACTATCCCATGCCTCCTTCCTTTCTGCATAAGCCTACCATGGGAAACCTTATCAAATGCCTTACTAAAATCCATGTACACTACATCCACTGCTTTACCTTCATCCACATGCTTGGTCACCTCCTCAAAGAAGTCAATAAGACTTGAAAGGCAAGACCTACCCCTCACAAATCCGTGATGACTATCCCTAATCAAGCAGTGTCTTTCCAGATGCTCAGAAATCCTATCCCTCAGTACCCTTTCCATTACTTTGCCTACCACCGAAGTAAGACTAAGTAAGGGGCTGGTTTAGCTCACTCGGCTAAACCGCTGGCTTTTAAAGCAGGCCAGCAGCACGGTTCGATTCCCGTACCAGCCTCCCCGGACAGGCGCCGGAATGTGGCGACTAGGGGCTTTTCACAGTAACTTAATTGAAGCCTACTCGTGACTATAAGCGATTTTCATTTTTTTCAACTGGCCTATAATTCCCAGGGTTATCCCTATTTCCTTTTTTGAACAGGGGCACGACATTCGCCACTCTCCAATCCCCTGGTACCACCCCTGTTGACAGTGAGGACGAAAAGATCATTGCCAACTGCTCTGCAATTTCATCTCTTGGATATATCCCTTCAGGCCCGGGGGACTTGTCTATCCTCAAGTTTTTCAAAATGCCCAACACATCTTCCTTCCGAACAAGTATCTCCTCGAGCTTACCAGTCTGTTTCACACTGTCTTCTCCAACAATATGGCCCCTCTCATTTGTAAATACTGAAGAAAAGTACTCGTTCAAGACCACTCCTATCTCTTCAGACTCAATACACAATCTACCGCTACTGTCCTTGATCGGACCTACCCTCACTCTAGTCATTCTCAGATTTCTCACATATGTGTAAAAGGCCTTGGGATTTTCCTTGATCCTACCCGCCAAAGATTTTTCATGCCCTCTCTTAGCTCTCCTAATCCCTTTCTTCAGTTCCCTCCTGACTATCTTGTATCCCTCCAGCGCCTTGTCTGAATCTTGTTTCCACAGCCTTACACAAGTCTCCTTCTTCCTCTTAACAAGACATTCAACCTCTCTTGTCAACCATCTCTTCCTGCCTGACAGGGACATACATATCAAGGACACGCAGTACCTGTTCCTTGAACAAGTTCCACATTTCACTTGCGTCCTACCCTGACAGCCTATGTTCCCAACTTATGCACTTCGATTCTTGTCTGACAGCATCGTATTTACCCTTCCCCCAATTGTAAAACATGCCCTGTTGCACACACCTATCCCTCTCCATTACTAAAGTGAAAATCACAGAATTGTGGTCACTATCTCCAAAATGCTCCCCCACTAACAAATCTATCATAGAACATGGAACACTACAGCGCAGTACGGGCCCTTCGGCCCTCGATGTTGCGCCGACCTGTGAAACCATCTGAAGCCTATCTGACCTACACTATTCCACTTTCATCCATATGTCTATCCAGTGACCACTTAAATGCCCTTAAAGTTGGCGAGTCTACTACTGTTGCAGGCAGGGCGTTCCACACCTCTACTACTCTCTGAGTAAAGAAACTGCCTCTGATATCTGTCCTATATCTATCACCCCTCAATTTAAAGCTATGTCCCCTCGTGTTGGTCATCACCATCCGAGGAAAAAGACTCTCACTGTCCACCCTATCTAACCCTCTGACTATCTTATATGTCTCTATTAAGTCACCTCTCAGCCTTCTCCTCTCTAACGAAAACAACCTCAATTCCCTGAGCCTTTCCTCATAAGACCTTCCCTCCATACCAGGCAACATCCTAGTAAATCTCCTCTGAACCCTTTCCAAAGCTTCCACATCCTTCCTATAATGTGGTGACCAGAACTGCACGCAGTACTCCAGGTGCGGCCGCACCAGAGTTATGTACAGCTGCAGCATGACCTTGTGGTTCCGAAACTCAATCCCCCTGCTTATAAAGGCTAGCACACCATATGCCTTCTTAACAGCCCTATTAACCTGGGTGGCAACTTTCAGGGATTTATGTACCTGGATGCCGAGACCTCTCTGTTCATCTACACTACCAACAATCTTGCCATTAGCCCAGTACTCTGCATTCCTGTTACTCCTTCCAAAGTGAACCACCTCACACTTTTCCGCATTAAACTCCATCTGCCACCTCTCAGCCCAGCTCTGCAGCTTATCTATGTCCCTCTGTATCCTATAACATCCTTCAGCACTATCCACAACTCCACCGACCTTCGTGTCATCTGCAAATTTACTAACCCATCCTTCTACACTCTCTTCCAGGTCATTTATAAAAATGACAAACAGCAGTGGCCCCAAAACAGATCCTTGCGGTACACCACTAGTAACTGAACTCCAGGATGAACATTTGCCATCAACCACCACCCTCTGTCTTCTTTCAGCTAGCCAATTACTGATCCAAACCGCTAAATCACCTTCAATTCCATACTTCCTTATTTTCTGCAATAGCCTACCGTGGGGAACCTTATCAAACGCCTTACTGAAATCCGTATACACCACATCAACAGCTTTACCCTGATCCACCTGTTTGGTCACCTTCTCAAAAAACTCAATAAGGTTTGTGAGGCATGACCTGCCCTTCACAAAACCGTGTTGACTATCGCTAATCAACTTGTTCTTTTCAAGATGATTATAAACCCTATCTCTTATAACCTTTTCCAACATTCTACCCACAACCGAAGTAAGGCTCACAGGTCTATAATTACCAGGGTTGTCTCTACTCCCCTTCTTGAACAAGGGGACAACATTTGCTATCCTCCAGTCTTCCGGCACTATTCCTGTCGACAAAGACGACATAAAGATCAAGGACAAAGGCTCTGCAATCTCCTCCCTGGCTTCCCAGAGAATCCTAGGATAAATCCCATCTGGCCCAGGGGACTTATCTATTTTGACATTTTCCAAAATTGCTAACACCTCCTCCTTTTGAACCTCAATTCCATCTAGCCTGGTCGACTGAACCTGAGTGTTCTCCTCGACAACATTGTCTTTCTCCAGTGTAAACACTGACGAAAAATATCCATTTAACGCTTCCCCTATCTCCTCTGATTCCACACACAACTTTCCACTACTATCCTTGATTGGCCCTAATCTTACTCTAGTCATTCTTTTGTTCCTGATATACCTATAGAAAGCCTTAGGGTTTTCCTTGATCCTATCCGCCAACGACTTTTCGTGTCCTCTCCTTGCTCTTCTTAACTCTCCCTTTAGGTCCTTCCCGGCTAACTTGTAACTCTCAAGTGCCCTAACTGAGCCTTCATGTCTCATCCTAACATAAGCCTTCTTCTTCCTCTTGACAAGTGCTTCAACTTCCTTAGTAAACCACGGTTCCCTTGCTCGACAACTTCCTCCCTGCCTGACAGGTACATACTTATCAAGGACACGCAGTAGCTGTTCCTTGAGAAAGCTCCACATTTCATATGTACCCATCCCCTGCAGTTTCCTTCCCCATCCTATACATCCTAAATCTTGCCGAATAGCATCATAATTGCCTTTCCCCCAGCTATAATTCTTGCCTTGCAGTATATACCTATCCCTGCCCATTGCTAAAGTAAACATAACCGAGTTGTGATCACTATCACCAAAGTGCTCACCTACATCTAAATCTAACACCTGGCCGGGTTCATTACCCAGTACCAAATCCAATGTGGCCTCGCCCCTTGTTGGCCTGTCTACGTACTGTGTCAGAAAACCCTCCTGCACACACTGCACAAAAACTGACCCATCTATAGTACTCTAACTATAGTATTTCCAGTCAATATTTGGAAAGTTAAAGTCCCCCATAACAACTACCCTGTTACTCTCGCTCCTGTCGAGAATTATCTTTGAAATCCTTTCCTCTACATCTCTGGAACTATTCGGAGGTCTATAGACAACTCCCAACAGGGTGACCTCTCCTCTACTGTTCCTAACCTCGGCCCATACTACCTCAGTAGACGAGTCCTCAAGCGTCCTTTCTACCGCCGTAATACTTTCCTTGATTAACAATGCCACACCCCCCCCCCTCTTTTACCATCTTCTCTGTTCTTACAGAAACATCTAAATCCTGGAACCTGCAACAACAATTCCTGTCCCTGCTCTACCCATGTCTCCGAAATCGCCACAACATCGAGATCCCAGGTACCAACCCATGCTGCAAGCTCACCCACCTTATTCCGGATGCTCCTGGCGTTGAAGTAGACACACTTCAAACCAGCGTCCTGCTTGCCGGTGCCCTCTTTTGAACTTTTAACCCTATCCCTGACCTCACTACTCTCAACATCCTGTACACTGGGACTACAATTTAGGTTCCCATCCCCCTGCTGAATTAGTTTAAACCCCCCCCGAAGAGCACTAGAAAATCTCCCCCCCCAGGATATTGGTACCCCTCTGGTTCAGGTGAAGACCATCCTGTTTGTAGAGGTCCCACCTACCCCAGAATGAGCCCCAATTATCCAAGAAACTAAAACCCTCCCTCCTGCACCATCCCTGTAGCCACGTGTTCAACTCCTCTCTCTCCTTATTTCTCACTTCACTGGCACGTGGCACGGGTAACAACCCAGAGATAACAACTCTGTTTGTTCTAGCTCTCAGCTTCCACCCTAGCTCCCTGAATTTCTGTCTCAAATCCCCATCTCTCTTCCTACCTATGTCGTTGGTACCTATGTGGACCACGACTTGGGGCTGCTCCCCCTCCCCCTTAAGGATCCCAAAAACACGATCAGAGACATCACGAACCCTGGCACCTGGGAGGCATCACACCAACCGTGAGTCTCTTTCGTTCCCACAGAACCTCCTGTCTGTTCCTCTAACTATGGAGTCCCCAATGACAAGTGCTCTGTTCCTCTTCTCCCTTCCCTTCTGAGCTGTCCTGGTTCATTACCAAGTACCAAATCCAATATATCTCCGTGCCTGCAAGTACTCTCCTTTCTCAGTGATCCCTTCCCCACTGCCTCACTACACGCTTCGGCGTCCTGAATATCGGCTACCTTAGTTGCTGGACTACAAATCCAGTTCCCATTCCCCTGCCAAATTAGTTTAAACCCTCCCGAAGTGTACTAGAAAATCTCCCTCCCAGGATATTGGTGCCCCACGTTTCAGATTCAACCCGTCCTGCTTGTACAGGTCCCACCTTCCCCAGAATGCGCTCCAATTATCCAAATACCTGAAGCCCTCCCTCCTACACCATTCCTGCAGCCACGTGTTCAACTGCTCTCTCTTCCTCACCTCGCTATCACGTGGGCCGGCAATGACAACTCTGTCTGTCCTGGCTTTTAACTTCCAGCCTAACTCCCTAAACTTGTTTATTACCTCCACACCCCTTTTCCTACCTACGTCGTTGGTACCAATGTGCACCACGACTTCTGGCTGCTCACCCTCCCCCTTCAGGACCCTGAAAGACACGATCCGAGACATCCTTGGCCCTGGCACCCTGGAGGCAACATACCTTCCGGGAGTCTCGCTCGCGACCACAGAATCTCCTATCTATTCCCCAAACTATTGAATCTCCTATTACTATTGCTTTTCTATTCTCCCCCCATCCCTTCTGAGCCCCAGAGCCAGACTCAGTGCCAGAGACCTGGCCGCTCGGACCTTCCCCCGGTAGGTCATCCCCCCCAACAGCATCCAAAACGGTATACTTGTTTTGAAGGGGAAATGGCCACGACGGATACTTCATTTGGTCAGGCTTCTAGAAGATCTCACATTTCCTTTCCATTTCGGATATTTGTACCTGCTGTTGTGAAAAATCCTCTTTTTCTCCACAGACGGCCAAAATCATGTGCTACTCCAAAACCTTATCTAGAGTCAGTATAGATGTTAGCAGTTTTATCTCTTGTCACATAACATCCGTCTTAGTGCTTTTAATTCGGCCTGCTGAGCTGACGTACCTGGGGGCAAACTTCCTTCAGCTAATACTTCGTATGGGCTTGTGACTGCACCTAGCTTTTTTGATACCCTCGTCAATAAAAGAGGAACCATCAGTGAATAGGACTAAATCTGGGTTCTGCAGTGGCTCTTATTCTACCAAGCATACTACTTCCATTTCCTCTATTATTTTCACACAGCCATGCCCTTCTCCCTTTTGTTCCTCCGGAAGCGGGAGCAAAGATGATGGGGTTACAGGACTGGCTTTGTGAAAATATAGGTTGAGAGCTTCCAAAACTGCTGTCCATCTAGTCCATCTAGCTCAGGGGTGGGCAAACTTTTCCGTGCAAGGGCCACATTCAGAAATTCACAATTTTAAAGGGCCGCATAGTATATTAAGTAAAATAATTAATATTTAAAATAGCCAAAATAAAAGGTTTTTAAAGGAAAAAAAAGCAATTAATTTTTATTAATTAATATTTTAAAGTAGAAACTTTACATGAAACACATTTATTTGAAAAACAAAGTTTAAAGAAAAAAAAGCAATTCATTTTTATTAATTAATATTTTAAAGTAGAAACTTCACATGAAACACATGTTGTGCCGAGCAATGATCACCCTACTCAAGTCAACGTATCCACCCTATACCAGTAACCCAACCCCCCCCCCCCCCCCCCCCCCCACCCCCATTAACCTTATTTTTTTTTATGACTTGATCTCGGTGGGCCGCATAAAGACCTTTGGCCCCTGATCTAGCTGATGTAACTTGTAATACTCTGGATAGTAGAGAATGGACTGAGTGTGGACAGTTTGTGGTTAACTTTTGATCTAGGACAAGGCCTGATGTTGCTATTACAGCTTGACATGTGGCTTCCAGAGCTCGTAAACAGCTGCCAAATGCTAATGCCACATTGTCAAGTTTAAGGGAATAATAGCCAACCGGTCTTAACAGATCACCATGTTCCTGAGCTAATACTGCAGTCATGTAACCATCTTTTTCATGAACAAACATGGTAAAAGGTTTTCTGTTGTTTGGAATACCTAAGGCTGGTGCTGAACACAGGACCTTTTTCAAATTTAGAAATTATTGCTTCTGTTCTGAATAGAGATTAACTGGATCCTTTGATTTTCTGTTTCCTTTTAAAAGATCATTCAATGGCTGGGATAACTGAGTGTAAGAATCAATCCAATTTCTATTAAAATTATAGAGTCCCAAAAAGGATCTGACTTCCTGTACAGTTGAGGGTTCTTTAGCTGCTTTGATGGCAGCCGTTCTGTCCTGAGTAAGTTCCCTTTTTCCTTTGGATATTTTCTGACCTAAGTATACAACTTCTTCTTGGGAAATCTGGGCTTTGGCAAAGGTAGCTTTGTGACCATTAGTACTGAGGTGGTTCAGGACCACTCGTAGATCTTTCTCATGATCATCGTTATTGATGGAGGCTATCAGAACATCATCTACATACTGGATAATAGTGGAAGGCAGATCGGGCAGTTGCCTGAGATGATTCTATAGTGCCATGTGGTAAACAGTTGGGCTATTGTGAAAACCTTGCGGTAGTCTAGTCCATGTGTACTGTTGTTGATTAACTGTAAAACCAAACCATGGTTGTACTTGCTTAGCTAGTGGTACTGACCAGAAACCATTTGCCATGTCAATGACTGAAAACCATTGAAGGTCAGGCGTTGTTGCTCGTTATGCTCTCCTTAATTTGCTCTGTTTTAATTACGTTTGCTCAAGAGTCACCAGGTATCTTTTTGATACCGCCACGAGGTTCAAAACCGAATACTGATCAAAGACTCGATACACCAGTTAGTAAGTTTGAAATCAATGCGCATTTATTTACACACACAGCCAATTGTTACTCATGCACAAACTTTACTCACTAAACTACAACTATTACTAAAAGCCTATACTTAGCTTTGGGTGCCCACTCAGTCAGAGGAACAATGGCCGTTGTCCGGTTCTGAGGCTGCTGGCATCAAACTGGTATAGAATAGTAGCTAGGAGCGCCTATCTCGTAGCGTGCGTTGACTTTAGACTTACTTGGCTGGTGCTTTGCGGGTCTCGTTGCTGAGAGCCAAGGTGAAGAAGAAGAGAGCGATCTGTCTTTGGGGACTCCTCTTTATACCCCAAAGGGGCTTCGCGCTCTTTTGGGCAGTTCTTGAACTTGGCCCCAATTAATTGGACCATGTCCTAATCATTTGTATTGATTTCTCCCTATTAAGGGGTCGTTGCTTGATCACTGGGCGGGTCCTAGGTAACCGTTGGCCTGCCTTTGTTTTAGTCTCCACTGGCGCCGGGGAGTCTGCCATGGTACCGATTGCTTAAATGTTTCCCTTTTGTCCCCGGAGATAGCTCATTACTATGCTAATGGCTTGTAGTATCGGTTTTGTCTGGGAGCTGCACCTGCTTGTTTTCTTAGCACTGTCTAATTTTCCCTTTACTCTTTGCAAGTGTCCATTTTGAAATTGGGACGTGGCCACCCCAGGTGGCTACAGAGTTAAAGATTGTAGACGGATCTGCTACTAAAGGAGCATTTCTGACAATGAATTGATTTGCTGTTCTGCAGTCAATAGTAAGGCGCCATGTGCCATTAGCTTTTTTAACAGGCCATACAGGGCTGTTTGATGAGCTATGAATGCACACTAAAATACCCCTTTCTTCAAGTTGTTTTATTATAGATAGAATGCCTTGAATTGAAGTTTTATTAATAGGGTATTGTTTGGTACAAGGTAGAGCGGATCCCATAAAAGTGACTGGTTACATTTTCAAAAAGCCGCAATCATTTTTATCTTTTGCCCAAATTGGATGATTTTGTATTTCATCTTTTTTGATGTGTCTAATGGACCAGGTGATATTTAGTTGTGATAAGATATCCATACCTCAAAGTACCTGTGTTACCGGACCTACCCATATTGATGCCATCAATTGATGTGGTCCAAATTCTAAAAGCAGTGGCTTAGTTTGTCGAAGAGTAATAGAATCTCCTTCTGCAGCAAAAGCATTAATTTTTCCTGCAGTTAGGGGAAAGAAAGCAGCATTCTGTTCACTAACGCAGGTAAGTTCAGCTCCAGTGTCAAATAAGATCAGCCATGATCTCATTGAATGGTGGAGCAGGCCCGAGGGGCCATATGGCCTACTCCTGCTCCTAGTTCTTATGTTTATCATGAACCCAATGGTGGTCAAATATGGTTTTTGTGATAACCGTACCTTCATCATCTACTTCTTTGCTTCCAACTTTACCCCGTTTACGTTTTAAAGGGGCTGATCGAATCAATTTAGTATTTTGCATTCTAGGAAAACTTGTTTCATCACTATCTTCATCTGATCCAATTGGCAAATGAAATTTAGATTTTGACTTAGTCCTGACACTTGATCTCGGCTGTGGAATTGGAGCTGATCATACAACTGTTTGAGAAACAGGAATTGTTTGTGAAATTGAATTTGGAGGTGAAACTGGATTTGGAACTGTGTTGCTTAAAGTACTTACTCCAGCATCAGAACTAACATTCACGTTTGTACTTCAGTTTAAATTATGAGCTGCAAGACTGTCTGTCAAGATTTTGCAGTGTCCTTTAAAATTGTTTATTTCACCTTCCAAAATACATATTTCTTCGATTAACTTGCAATTTTCAATTTCGACTTGCTCAGTTTTTGTTTGTACCTGATGGCATTTTGACTCTGTTTCAATAACTTTACGTTGCAACTCTCCATTTTGAAATGATAGTTGTTGAACTTTAAAGGACTCGTTTTCCAATAATTTTCTAATCTCATCATAATGCTCAAGTTTAGATTTTGATAACGACATAGGTAGGAAAGGGGACAAGGATGTCAGGCAGGCCTTTAGGGAGCTAGGATGGAAGCTCAGAGCGAGAACAGACAGAGTTGTTATCTCTGGGTTGTTGCCCGTGCCACGTGATAGTGAGACGAGGAATAGGGAGAGAGAGCAATTAAACACGTGGCTACAGGGATGGTGCAGGCTGGAGGGATTCAGATTTCTGGATAACTGGGGCTCTTTCTGGGGAAGGTGGGACCTCTATAGACAGGATGGTCTACATCTGAACCTAAGGGGCACCAATATCCTGGGGGGGAGATTTGTTAGTACTCTTTGGGGGGGTTTAAACTAATTCAGCAGGGGCATGGGAACCTGGATTGTAGTTTTGGGGTGCGAGAGATTGAGAGTAGAGAGGTCAGGAGCAGAGATTTGACTTCGCAGGAAGGCGGCAGTGTTCAGGTAGGTGGTTTGAAGTGTGTCTATTTCAATGCCAGGAGTATACGAAATAAGGTAGGGGAACTGGCAGCATGGGTTGGTACCTGGGACTTCGATGTTGTGGCCATTTCAGAGACATGGATAGAGCAGGGACAGGAATGGTTGTTGCAGGTTCCGGGGTTTAGGTGCTTTAGTAAAGTCAGAGAAGGGGGCAAAAGAGGGGGAGGTGTGGCGCTGCTAGTCAAGGACAGTATTACGGTGGCAGAAAGGGTGCAAGATGGGGACTCTTCTTCCGAGGTAGTATGGGCTGAGGTTAGAAACAGGAAAGGAGAGGTCACCCTGCTGGGAGTTTTCTATAGGCCACCTAATAGTTCTAGAGATGTAGAGGAAAGGATGGCGAAGATGATTCTGGAAAAGAGCGAAAGTAACAGGGTAGTTGTTATGGGAGACTTTAACTTTCCTAATATTGACTGGAAAAGATATAGTTCGAGTACATTGGATGGGTCGTTCTTTGTACAATGTGTGCAGGAGGGTTTTCTGACACAATATGTTGACAGGCCAACAAGAGGTGAGGCCACTTTGGATTTGGTTTTGGGTAATGAACCAGGCCAGGTGTTAGATCTGGAGGTAAGTGAACACTTTGGAGACAGTGACCACAATTCGGTGACCTTTACATTAGTGATGGAAAGGGATAAGTATACCCCGCAGGGCAAGAGTTATAGCTAGGGGAAGGGCAATTATGATGCCATTAGACATGACTTAGGATGTGTAGGTTGGAGAAGTAGGCTGCAAGGGTTGGGCACACTGGATATGTGGAGCTTGTTCAAGGAACAGCTATTGCGTGTTCTTGATCAGTACGTACCAGTCAGACAGGGAGGAAAGGGTAGAGCGAGGGAACCGTGGTTTACCAAAGAAGTGGAATCTCTTGTTAAGAGGAAAAAGGAAGCCTATGTGAAGATGAGGCGTGAAGTTTCAGTTGGGGCGCTTGATAGTTACAGGGAAGCGAGGAAGGATCTAAAGAGAGAGCTAAGACGAGCAAGGAGGGGACATGAGAAGTCTTTGGCAGGTAGGATCAAGGAAAACCCAAAAGCTTTCTATAGGTATGTCAGGAATAAAAGAATGACTAGGGTAAGAGTAGGGCCAGTCAAGGACAGTGGTGGGAAGTTGTGTGTGGAGGCTGAGGAGATAAGCGAGATACTAAATTAATACTTTTTGTCAGTATTCACTCAGGAAAAAGATAATATTGTGGAGGAGAATGCTGAGACCCAGGCTATTAGAATAGATGGCATTGAGGTGAGTAGGGAAGAAGTGTTGGCAATTCTGGACAAGGTGAAAATAGATAAGTCCCCGGGGCCTGATGGGATTTATCCTAGGATTCTCTGGGAAGCCAGGGAAGAGATTGCTGAGCCTTTGGCTTTGATTTTTAGGTCATCATTGGCTACAGGAATAGTGCCAGAGGACTGGAGGATAGCAAATGTGGTCCCTTTGTTCAAGAAGGGGAGTAGAGATAACCCCGGTAACTATAGGCCGGTGAGCCTAACATCTGTGGTGGGTAAAGTCTTGGAGAGGATTATAAAAGATACGATTTATAATCATCTAGATAGGAATAATATGATTAGGGATAGTCAGCATGGTTTTGTGAAGGGTAGGTCATGCCTCACAAACCTTATCGAGTTCTTTGAGAAGGTGACTGAACAGGTGGACGAGGGTAAAGCAGTTGATGTGGTGTATATGGATTTCAGTAAAGCGTTTGATAAGGTTCCCCACGGTCGGCTATTGCAGAAAATACGGAGGCTGGGGATTGAGGGTGATTTAGAGATGTGGATCAGAAATTGGCTAGTTGAAAGAAGACAGAGAGTGGTGGTTGATGGGAAATGTTCAGAATGGAGTTCAGTTACGAGTGGCGTACCACAAGGATCTGTTCTGGGGCCGTTGCTGTTTGTCATTTTTATAAATGACCTAGAGGAGGGAGCAGAAGGATGGGTAAGTAAATTTGCAGACGACACTAAAGTCGGTGGAGTTGTAGACAGTGCGGAAGGATGTTGCAGGTTACAGAGGGACATAGATAAGCTGCAGAGCTGGGCTGAGAGGTGGCAAATGGAGTTTAATGTGGAGAAGTGTGAGGTGATTCACTTTGGAAAGAATAACAGGAATGCGGAATATTTGGCTAATGGTAAAATCCTTGGTAGTGTGGATGAGCAGAGGGATCTCGGTGTCCATGTACATAGATCCCTGAAAGTTGCCACCCAGGTTGATAGGGTTGTGAAGAAGGCCTATGGTGTGATGGCCTTTATTGGTAGAGGGATTGAGTTCCGGAGCCATGAGGTCATGTTGCAGTTGTACAGAACTCTAGTACGGCCGCATTTGGAGTATTGCGTACAGTTCTGGTCGCCCCATTATAGGAAGGACGTAGAAGCTTTGGAACGGGTGCAGAGGAGATTTACCAGGATGTTGCCTGGTATGGAGGGAAAATCTTATGAGGAAAGGCTGATGGACTTGAGGTTGTTTTCGTTAGAGAGAAGAAGGTTAAGAGGTGACCTAATAGAGGCATACAAAATGATCAGAGGGTTAGATAGGGTGGACAGCGAGAGCCTTCTCCCGCGGATGGAGGTGGCTATCACGAGGGGTCATAGCCTTAAATTGAAGGGTAATAGATATAGGACAGAGGTCAGAGGTGGGTTTTTTACGCAAAGAGTGGTGAGGCCGTGGAATGCCCTACCTGCAACAGTAGTGAACTCGCCAACATTGAGGGCATTTAAAAGTTTATTGGATAAGCATATGGATGATAAGGGCATAGTGTAGGTTAGATGGCCTTTAGTTTTTTTTTCCATGTCGGTGCAACATTGAGGGCCGAAGGGCCTGTACTGCGCTGTATCGTTCTATGTTCTATGTTCTATGATACGGGGGAGGTTCAGGTGGGGATGGTCTGGGAAGCCCTGAAGGCAGTGATTCGTGGGGAGCTGATATCCATCCGGGCACACACGGAGAGGAGTGAGAGGGATAGACTGGTGGGAAAGATGCTGGAGGTGGACAGGAGGTATGCAGAGGCACCAGAGGAGGGACTGTTGGGGGAGAGGCGCAGCCTGTAGGCTGAATTTGATTTGCTGACCACTAGAAAGGCGGAGGCACAGTGGAGGAAGGCACAAGGGGCAGTGTACGAACATGGTGAAAAGGCGAGTAGGATTCTGGCTCATCAGCTCCGCAAACGGGATGCGGCTAAGGAAATTGCTGGAGTGAGAGACAAGAGTGGGAATGTGGTGCGGAAGGGGGTAGAGATAAATGAGGTCTTCAAGGACTTTTACGGGGAACTGTACCGGTCGGAGCCAACGGGGGAGAGGAGGGGAATGGAGAGGTTCCTTGACGGGCTTTCTTTCCCGAAGGTGCAGGAGGAGCAGGTGGAGGGGTTGGGTGTGCCGATTGAGCTGGAGGAGCTAATTAAGGGGATCGGGCAGATGCAGTCAGGGAAGGCACCGGGGCCGGATGGGTTCCCGGTGGAATTTTATAAAAAGTTTGTGGACCTAGTGGGCCCCTTGCTGGTGCGGACACTCAATGAAGCGTGGGAAGGGGGGACTTTGCCCACGACGATGTTGCGGGAGCTGATCTCGTTAATTTTAAAGAGGGACAAGGACCCCCAGCAGTGTGGTTCATACAGGCCCATATCTCTCCTCAACGTGGATGCTAAGGTCCTGGCAAAAATCCTGGCCACCAGGATAGAGGACTGTGTGCCAGGGGTTGTGCACGAGGACCAGACAGGTTTCATGAAGGGAAGGCAGCTGAACACGAATGTGCGGAGATTGTTGAATGTCATCATGATGCCGGCGATTGAGGAAGAGGCAGAGATAGTGGTGGCACTGGATGCGGAGAAGGCCTTCGATAGAGTGGAGTGGGGGTACCTATGGGAGGTGTGGATTTGGTGAAGGGTTCATTAGATGGGTAAGGCTGCTATATGAGGCCCCAATGGCGTGCGTGGCCACGAATAGGAGGAGGTCGGAGTACTTCCGGCTTTACCGAGGGACCAGGCAGGGTTGCCCCCTGTCCCCCTTGTTGTTTGCACTGGCAATCGAGCCGCTGGCGATGGCGTTGAGGGATTCAGAGAGGTGGAGAGGCTTGGTGCAAGGTGGAGAGGAACATAGGGTGTCGTTGTATGCCGATGACCTGTTACTGTATGTGGCGGACCCGGTGGGAGGGATGCCGGGAGTGATGGAGTTGCTAGCTGAGTTTGGGACCTTTTCAGGTTATAAATTAAATTTAGGCAAGAGCGAGGTGTTTGTGGTGCACCCTGGAGACCAGGAGGAAGGAATTGGTAGGCTCCCGCTTAGGCGGGCAGGGGAGAGCTTTAGGTACCTGGGGGTGCAGGTGGCCAGGGACTGGGGGACTCTTCACAAGCATAACTTCACCAGACTTGTAGATCAGATGGAGGAGGAGTTCAAGAGGTGGGACATGCTGCCATTATCGTTGGCGGGGAGGGTACAGTCCGTCAAAATGACGGTGCTTCCGAGGTTCTTGTTCCTCTTTCAGTGCCTGCCCATCTTTATCCCCAGGACCTTCTTTAGGAGAGTGACTAGCAGTATTTTGAGCTTTGTGTGGGCACATGGGACTCCGAGAGTGAAGAGGGTGTTCCTGGAGCAAGGGAGGGATAGAGGCGGGCTGGCGCTGCCCAACCTTCTGGGGTACTATTGGGCAGCCAATGTGTCAATGGTGCGTAAATGGGTGATGGAGGGGGGAGGAGCGGCATGGAAGAGAATGGAGATGGCGTCATGTAGAGGTACGAGCCTGGGTGCCATGGTAACGGCACCGTTGCCGCTCTCCCCTCAGAGATTTACCACAAGCCCGGTGGTGGCGGCGACCCCAAGAATCTGGGGACAGTGGAGACGGCATCGGGGGGAAACAGGGGGCTCGATGGAGGCTCCATTGGGTGGCAACCATCGGTTCATCCCGGGGAACAAGGATGGGGGATTTAGGGGGTGGCAAAGGGCGGGCATCAGCAAATTGAGGGACCTGTTTATTGGCGGGAGGTTTGCGAGCCTGGGGGAACTGGAAGATAAATTTGGCCTTCCCCAAGGGAACATGTTCAGATACTTGCATGTAAAAGAGTTTGCTAGGCGACAGGTAGAGGGATTCCCTCTGCTGCCGTCGCGGGGGACGATGGACAGAGTGCTTTCGGGGGTGTGGGTCGGAGAGGGGAAGGTGTCTGACATCTATAAGGTAATGCAGGAGGTGGAGGAGTCGTCAGTGGAGGAGCTGAAGGCTAAATGGGAGGAGGAACTTGGGGAGCAGATAGAGGACGGGACTTGGGCGGATGCCTTGGAGAGAGTCAACTCTTCTTCCTCATGTGCGAGGCGTAGTCTCATCCAATTTAAGGTGCTGCACCGGGCCCACATGTCCGGGACTAGGATGAGTAGGTTCTTTGGGGGTGAGGACAGGTGCACCAGGTGTTCGGGGAGTCCAGCGAATCATGCCCATATGTTCTGGGCATGCCCAGCACTGGAAGAATTCTGGAAGGGGGTGGCGGGGACGGTGTCGAGGGTGGTTGGATCCAGGGTCAAACCAGGGTGGGGACTCGCGATTTTTGGAGTTGCGGTAGAGCCGGGAGTGCAGGAGGCGAAAGAGGCCGGTGTCCTGGCCTTTGCGTCCCTAGTAGCCCGACGAAGGATTCTGTTACAATGGAAGGATGCGAGGCCCCCAAGTGTGGAGACCTCGATCAGTGACATGGCGGGATTTATAACATTGGAAAGGGTCAAATATGCCCTGAGAGGATCAATACAAGGGTTCTATAAACGATGGCAGCCTTTTCTGGATTTCCTGGCTCAAAGATGGGTAACTTGGTCAATAGCCATGATGTGGAGATGCCGGCGTTGGACTGGGGTGAGCACAGTAAGAAGTCTTACAACACCAGGTTAAAGTCCAACAGGTTTGTTTCAAACACGAGCTTTCGGAGCACGGCTCCTTCTTCAGGTGAATGCATTACCTTATCGGTTCATCCCGGGGAACAAGGATGGGGGATTTAGGGGGTGGCAAAGGGCGGGCATCAGCAAATTGAGGGACCTGTTTATTGGCGGGAGGTTTGCGAGCCTGGGGGAACTGGAAGATAAATTTGGCCTTCCCCAAGGGAACATGTTCAGATACTTGCATGTAAAAGAGTTTGCTAGGCGACAGGTAGAGGGATTCCCTCTGCTGCCGTCGCGGGGGACGATGGACAGAGTGCTTTCGGGGGTGTGGGTCGGAGAGGGGAAGGTGAATGGTCAATAGCAGCAGCAACCCGGGGGGGGGGGGGGGGGGGGGGTGTTCCTTATTGTAGTGTCTATTCTGTAACTTTATATTGTGTTAATTTGCGTTGTTGTTAAAATGCTGTGTTGTTCATGGAGGTGGGGCGAATGTTTATGATTGTTAATATTATTGTTATTTTTGGTATTTTACTATGGTGCGTTAGAACATAGAACATAGAACAGTACAGCACAGAACAGGCCCTTCGGCCCTCAATGTTGTGCCGAGCCATGATCACCCTACTCAAACCCACGTATCCACCCTATACCCATAACCCAACAACCTCCCCCTTAACCTTACTTTTATTAGGACACTACGGGCAATTTAGCATGGCCAATCCACCTAACCCGCACATCTTTGGACTGTGGGAGGAAACCGGAGCACCCGGAGGAAACCCACGCACACAGGGGGAGGACGTGCAGACTCCACACAGACAGTGACCCAGCCGGGAATCGAACCTGGGACCCTGGAGCTGTGAAGCATTTATGCTAACCACCATGCTACCCTGCTGCCCCTATTATTGTTGTATAAATTCAAAATGTTTCAATAAAAATTATTTCAAAAAAAAAGTTTATATTTTGCATCTCGTAATTCCTCAACAACTGCGGCGAGTTGATCTTTAGTGGACTTAATGTCATGATCGCTTTTATTTTTAACAGTTAATTCTTGCTGTCTGCGAAGCTGTGCCATTATTGCAAGAGACCATTTTGCACGTTCTTCACCGTGCAAGCCATTGTCCTCGGGATATCATATTTTGATTAAATTTTTCTTGAAATTTCATATAGTCCAAATTGTCTATGAATCAAAGATCCAAAATCACCCAATATATCGTCAATAGAGACATCGGGTACAGCGCTACCTCCCTTGGAAGTTATGAGAAGTAGTTCTCCACTGGTTAACGGTTCTGAATCTATTTTAGGATTTGTTTCAGCCATAAATTCAACCTTCCACCCAATTTTATGGTCGGCAACTGTGTGTAATCTGTGTACACAACCGTGACTATTTTTTCAGCCCCGTTATATTTTACGTTCAACGACCAGCACCCGATTGAATTAATGTCCTATCTAGGGGTCGAAGTACTGCTTGATGCAGCTTTAAGACTTTTAATGGGTTAAAAAGATGTTTCTTACCCCAGTCTAGCCGTTTTTCTTTGGGTCTTCCATTCTTCTGTGCTTCCGTTAGCGGTACGATTGTTCGTCTTCCGACGTCCTCCGATTCTCCCCGATCGTCTTCGACTCGCTCCGAAGGTTTCCGAACCTCTCCGATTTTGTCCAATCTCGTCTCAGAGCTCCTCCCCTTTTGCCGAACTACGCCAGTTGTAGAACAAAGAACAAAGAAAAGTACAGCACAGGAACAGGCCCTTCAGCCCTCCAAGCTGCCCGTCTAAACTAAAATCTTCTACACTTCCTGGGTCCGTATCCCCCTATTCCCACCCTATTCATGTATTTGTCAAGCTGCCCCTTAAATGTCACTATCGTCCCTGCTTCCACCACCACCTCCGGCAGTGGGTTCCAGGCACCCACTACCCTCCGTGTAAAAAAACTTGCCTCGTACATCTCCTCTAAAGCCTCGCACCTTAAACCTATGGGGCATAGGTAGTAATTGACCCCTCTACCCTGGGGAAAAGCCTCTGACTATCCACCCTGTCTGTGCCCCTCATAATTTTTTAGACTAACTTTGTAGAGATCTACCATGCAGATCTAGTGGCACTTGACAGGGTAGAACAGTACAGCACAGAACCGGCCCTTTGGCCCTCGATGTTGTGCCGAGCAATGATTACCCTACTCAAACCCACGTATCCACCCTATACCCGTAACCCAACAACTCCCCCTTAACCTTACTTTTTAGGACACTACGGGCAATTTAGCATGGCCAATCCACCTAACCCGCACATCTTTGGACTGTGGGAGGAAACCGGAGCACCCGGAGGAAACCCACGCACACACGGGGAGGACGTGCAGACTCCGCACAGACAGTGACCCAGCCGGGAATCGAACCTGGGACCCTGGAGCTGTGAAGCATTGATGCCCCTAGAATAGGGTAGATGCATGAAGGATGTTTCTCCTGACTGGGATGTTCTAGAACCAGGGAATAGACTCTGAATAAGGGGCAGGCTATTTATGACTGAGATGAGGAGGAATTTCTTCACTTGAGAGTGGTTAATCTTTGGAATTCTCTACCCCAGTGGGCTGTGGATCCTTAGTCATTGTGTATGTTCAAGACTGAGATGGATATTTTTCTAGATATTAAAGACATCAAAGGATAGCGAAATAGTGCGTTGGGCAGTGAGGTAGTTGATTAGCTGTGATCTAATTGAATGGCGGAGCAATATTGAGGGGCCAAATATCCCACACCAGTTCCTATTTCCTATGTTCCTATATTTAATCACGAATATCCTTTTTGCCCACTATTGCTCACTCATTTTTCCTCTGCACCTCCTCTCCGGCAAGTTATAAGACAGTAAGATACAGGAGCAGAATTAGGCCATGCGGTCCATCAAGTCTGCTCTGATATTCAATCATGGCTGATATATTTTTCATCCCCATTCTGCCTTTTCCCTATAACCCCTGATCCCCTTATTAATCAAGAACTTATCTATCTCTGACTTAGACACTCAGTGACTTGCCGTCCACTTATCCTCCTTTTCAACTGTAAATACTGAGGCAGAATAATTGTTCAACATGACTGCCGTTTCCCCATTAACACTGGTGCGAAATTGCCCCTTAAAAAAAAATCACTGACAATATCTCCATTTTCAGCTTTGAGTGGGCTGACATAGCTCTTGACCATCCACTTTCCCTTTATATAACTATAAAATGTATTATTTTGTTTAATTTATTTTTCTTAATACAAATTTAGAGTACCCAATTCTTTTTTTCCCAATTAAGGGGCAATTTAGCGTGGCCAATTCACCTACCCTGCACATCTTTGGGTCGTGGGGGTGAACCCATGCAAACATGGGGAGAATGTGCAAACTCCACACGGACAGTGACCCGGAGCCAGGATCGAACCTGGGACCTCAGCATTGTGAGGCAGCAGTGCTAACCACCGTGCCGCTCCATATAAAATGGATTTTTATTAATTTTGATGCCCTTTACAAGTTTAGTTTCAAAATCCCTTTGTGGAGCTCTTTTGTGTATCAATTAAAAAGATTAGTATGTTGCTATTATATATTTAACTTTGAATCTTTAATCATGTTCTGACTTTGACACTATTTGAAGATGTTGTACATGAAGATGGTGATGAGAGCGGAACGATTATAGCACGGAAAGTTGGTGAAGCTGTGCAGAACACCTTTGGAGCAGTGGCTACGGCAATAGATTTTCCACTAGGTAAGACGTTTATAAAGTAGGGCAAGTATGTCAAGGACAGCAAATATTGCTTGCTCCTGTGGAATTCTAAAGCAGACTTCACTACAGGTTCTCTAATTGCTGTTTTGATCATCTTTGGTCACTAGTCTGGACATGACACCTGAGCTGACAAAAGTCAAGGTTAAAATAAAACTATGCACCACCATCCTTATTTAATTTGTTAATAGAAAACAGAAAAAATACAGGTCCATTTAACCAAATGTAGAGGCTTGCAGATATTTACTTTTTTGACAGATTCTCTGTTCCTTAGCAGTAAAGTATTTCCATTATATTCACCAAGAGTGTGCCAACCAAGCCACCAAAACAGTTTCATCATACCGTGCTGCCATCTGAGCATCCTATTAACACAGTTTCCTCTGGCATTCCACATATAACTAATGACATTTTTAGCACGGAGCAAGAATGCTTTGATCCAATAATAGACAAATTGAGATGGAGACCAAAACGTGGATACAGATTGATGATGCCATGTCTGGCTGACCGAGGTACTATCCCAATCATTTGATCGTGCTCTCTGTCATTTTGATCTCTCTCCTCTCGGTCTCTGTAAATTCCTTCAGTCGTACAACTTCCTTCCTTCTGCCACCCCCGGTCCATTCCTCCCATCCTGTCTTCCAGTGCATCTGCTCTCCGTCCACCTCCCTTCATGGATAACTGTGATGTTAGCTGACCAGGCCCCACACTCTGGAACACCCTCCCTAAATCCACCAACCTCACTCGTCCTTTAAGATCCTCCTAAGATCCATCTGTAACCAAGCTTTGACCCGATAAAGTACCTTTTTGCTCATAGTTTAATTCTCTGAAGTGGTGTGGAACCTTAAAGCGATATAGATGCAAGTTTTTTCCACCGCATTTTGAAACTAGTGTTCAGATTTCAATGACCAAACAGAAGTTTTAATTTTTTTATTTCTTCCTTGTTTAAAAAGCTGGTACTAAACCATTTTTATGTCATTGGGAATGTAATAATTTGCATCTTGCATGGTGTCTGGTTTTAAATATCCATTGGCTGAAATGTATTTGAGTAAATTTTGAAAGGGTATCTCTGATTTTCTTTTAGAATCCCTGTAATTTGGTGTTGACCGGTGGATAACCTTGTTAGGTGGTATTTGATACGTACTCCAATCACCTAATTAGCTCAGGGAGAAGTAGGGGCCTGCCCCATAACCAGCAGGTCCTCCAAAACACATGACAAGACACATAGAACAGCACAGAACAGGCCCTTCGGCCCTCGATGTTGTGCCGAGCAATGATCACCCTACTCAAACCCACGTATCCACCCTATACCCGTAACCCAACAACCCCCCCCTTAACCTTACTTTTTAGGACACTACGGGCAATTTAGCATGGCCAATCCACCTAACCCGCACATCTTTGGACTGTGGAAGGAAACCGGAGCACCCGGAGGAAACCCACGCGCACACGGGGAGGACGTGCAGACTCCGCACAGACAGTGACCCAGCCGGGAATCGAACCTGGGACCCTGGAGCTGTGAAGCATTTATGCTAACCACCATGCTACCGTGCTGCCCTGCTACCATGATTAGCCTGCGTGCTGGGGAGGAGTGGGGATTGTTGGGGGAGGGGGGAATAGGGATGGTGGGCCTGTGTTGGGGAGGATGGTGTGTTTGGGAGGAGGGGAGTAGGGATGGTGGTGGTGGGGTGTTTAGGAGAGGGGAATATGGATGGTTGGGGTTAGTTGGGGGGTGTTGAGGATGTGTTTGGGAGGGGGGGAGGGGGGAGTAGGGATGGTGTGGAGGTGTTTGGGGGGGTTGAGGGGTGTTGGGGAGTGGGGTGATTAGGGGCAGAGGGGGTTTGTTGGGGAGCAGGGAATGGGGCTGAGTAGGAAAGGGAGGTGTTGGGAATGGGGTGAGTAGGGGAGGGGGTTGTTGGGATGGGGTGAATAGGGGAAGGGAGTGTTGGGAAGGGGAGTGTTGGGAAGGGGGTGAGTAGAGGAGGGGGGTGTTGGGAAGGGGGTGAGTAGGGGGAGTGGGTGTTGGGAAGGGGGTGAGTAGAAGAGTGGGTGTTGGGAAGGGGGTGAGTAGGGGAGGGGGTGTTGGGAAGGGGGTGAGTAGGGGAGGGGGTGTTGGGAAGGGGGTGAATAGGGGAGGGGTTGTTGGAGAGGGAGCAGTAGGGATGATGTGGAGGTACTTGGGAGGTTGGCGAGGGGTGTTGGGGAAGGGGTGAGTAGGGGTGGTGGGGGTGTGTTGGTGAGGGGGAAGGGGAGTAGGGGTGGTGGTGGGGTGAGTAGGGGAGGGCGTGTTGGGCAGGGGGGTGAGTAGGGAAGGGGCTGTAGGGGAGGGAGATGAATAGGCGAGGGGGGTGAAAAAATGAAATGAAAATCGCTTATTGTCACAAGTAGACTTCAAATGAACTTACTGTGAAAAGCCCCTAGTCGCCACATTCCGGCGCCTGTTCCTGGTACAGGAATTGAAATGTGCTGCTGGCCTGCCTTGGTCTGCTTTCAACGCCAGCGATTTAGCCCACGGTGCTAAACCAGCCCCTGAGTGAGATGGGGAGGGGGGTGAGTTGGGGAGGGAGATGAGTAGGCGAGGGGGGTGAGTTGGGGAGGGGGGTGAGTAGGGGAGGGGGGTGAGTAGGGGAGGGGGGGTGAGTAGGGAAGGGGGATGAGAAGGGGGACTGACGAGGAGGGGGAGTAGGGACGGTGGGGGTGTTTGGGAGGGGGGTGTAGGGGTGGCGGTGGAGCGGGGATGTATGAGGGCCCGCTCTGCTGTGGTGAAGGGCCGCAATTCCTACAGTCCCCCTCCAGTTTTCTCCCGCTCCCAGCGGTTATAGGTGGTTTTCTCCTGGGGGGAGGGGTTGCCAGAAAACGCACAGTATTAGACAATCTGATGGATGCACCCCAAGGGGGGAGTAACTGGTGGCTTCAGTGGCCTGGTTAGCTAGCCATGGCGGCCAGTATGGGTGCCAGCATGTGGTGCAGGGTGGGGGTTAAGAACAGGAGCTTCCAGTTCTTTGAACAAATGTATCGGAGGAATGAACTAAGCAGAAGTGAACTGCATGTAGAAATTAATCTTTTTGTGATTTAATTTAGATTGACAACTCATGAATTGTATCTTTGTAGGTTTAATGAAAGATGCAGCCAGACCATCATACTGGGTACCTGACCACGAGATCACTAATTGCTGCTGTTGTCAGAAAGAGTTTACAACAAAAATGTCCAAGCATCACTGTCGAGCCTGCGGGCAGGGTTTCTGCAATGAATGCTCTCAGGATAGGCGGACAGTCTCTTCACGTGGATGGGACCATCCTGTACGGGTCTGTGTAAACTGTAATAAAAAACCAGGTGACCTTTGAGTGGCACACTTGAAAAAGACAATTCTGATCGAACATTGAATTTTAATCCAAATTATTAATTTCTTAATGATCACATATGCATGACATTTAAAAACAAAAGTGGAATAGAATTGCTGAAATAGTTCTTAACCCTGTGTGTTCAAAAACAAACTCCGAGGAGTTATATTTTTTAAACGTTCCGGACATTAACCAGAATTCAATTGGCAGTTGGTAACATCACAATTTTCCCTGTACAAGGCCGTTTTCCAATTGCACTCCCTGCTCTTATTTTATTTTATTCACTAACACTCATTAGAACTGACCTAAGTATTATGTCTGTATGTGTTATATGGGGTGTGTTGCCATGTGTGCTTATAATTATACACCGATTACAAGAACTGGGTTCTGCTCACATGAGAATGTCTTCAGTTTTACTGTCAAACAGTATGGCTATTCTTACGTGATGCATGATTTGCAGCTTTTTCAGTGATGTCGGTGGAAAAGCTCTCACAAGTCGATATAAACCTACAGTGACACTGGCACAAATTTCTCCACCCCCTGTTTCTTTTGCAACCTATTCCTCGAAATGTGATGTTTCTTTTTTTAAAAGCATCTGTTTATTTTAAAAAGAAATCATGTTTTGTTGATACCTTCGTTGGAATTCAAAGCACTTGTTATCGTGAAAAAGTGTCAAGTTCTTCTCATCAATAATGTAAATTAGTAGTTTATAAATAATTTCTGTGAATAAAATGTTGGATGTCCTTTACCTTGTTTTTCCTGTCTTGCAAATCTTTTCAGTCATATAATGTGTGATTTCACACGACTTGCTGTGGTAGATCAAACAAAGGCAGTTGTTGTACAGCCTGGATAAAATAAAATATATGAATGTATTATTTATTCTAAACCAGATGACTGGAATTCACTAATGTGAACATCAATAAAAAGTAGGAGGAGGATACGTCCATACCAATCGTCCAACCTGTTCCGCCGTTCAGGATGATGAAGGCTGATCTTGGGCTTCAGCTCCAACTTCCCGCCGCTTCCTGTGTCACTTGATTCCCTAAGAGATGAAAATTGTGTCTCAACTGTAAAAATATTTAATGATGGCGTATCCTTCAGGATAGCGAATTCTAGGCAGCACGGTGGCGCAGTGGGTTAGCCCTGCTGCCTCACGGCGCTGAGGTCCCAGGTTCGATCCCGGCTCTGGGCCACTGTCCGTGTGGAGTTTGCACATTCTCCCCGTGTTTGCGTGGGTTTCACCCCCACAACCCAAAGATGTGCAGGCTAGGTAGATTGGCCGCGCTAAATTGCCCCTTAATTGGAAAAAAATGAATTGGGTACTCTAAATTTATTTTTTTTAAAAGGATAGCGAATTCTAAAGATTCACAGGATTTGAGCACAAAAATCAAGGCTGATACCCCAGTGTAGTACTGAGGAAGTGCTGCATTGTCAGAGGTGTCATCTTTCAGATGAGATGTTAAACTGGCATTCCTATCTGCTCAGGTGGGTGTAAAAGTTCCAAGGATTCACAATGCTTTGAGAAATTCCTCCGCATTTCAGTCTTAAATCATTTGCCATCGTACGGTAACCCTCTCATCGCAGGGACTAACCTACTGAATGTTCTCTACTGCCTCCAATGCAACTAGATCTTCCTTAGATATGAAGACAAATATTGCACATAATATTCCAGGTCTAGCCTCACCAAAATCCAAGTACAATTGTAGCAAGCCTTTTTTAAAAAATAAATTTAGATTACCCAATTATTTTTTCCAATTAAGGGGCAATTTAGCGTGGCCAATCCACCTACTCTGCACATTTTTGGGTTGTGGGGGCGAAACCCACGCAGACACGAGGAGAATGTGCAAACTCCACACGGACAGTGACCCAGAGCCGGGATCGAACCTGGGACCTCAGCGCCGTGAGGCGGTTGTGCTAACCACTAGGCCACCGTGCTGCCCTGTAGCAAGCCTTCTTTATGCCTGTACTCTTACCCCCATGCAGTAAAGACCAGCATGCCATTTGCTTTCATGATTGTTTGCTGTATCTGCATGCTAACTTCATTTTTTTTAAATTTAGAGTACCCAATTATTATTTTTTCCTGTTAAGGGTCAATTTAGCATGGCCAATCCACCTACCCTGCACATCTTTGGGTTGTGGGGGTGTCATGTGAGAGTGCCTTTAAGAATTGGATGTTTAAGAAATGTACCTTTTAAGAAATGAAGCTGATCATATTACTGAAGTGATGTCACGGGGGGGGAGCTGAGCTCACTTTCTGCTTTTAGTTTCAGTTTTGAAGAAAGCTTGGGTGTGGCTGTGAGCTGCATTACTGGTGACCTCTGCCATGAAGGACTATCTCTTAATCCTTTGGTGAAATCGGAATTGTAAAAAGATCTCAGTATTGAATATAAATCTAATGTGCTTCTGTTTCAAGGATGTGTTAAGTCTTTTGGATGTGTAAAGGAACAGTTTGCAGGATTGGGTAGTGTTGTATTATTTTCGAGGTTATCTTTAAAGTAAGGGGTGTTAAGAGATCCAATGTTTATTTAAAAGGTTAATTTGAGTTCATGGAATAAACATTGTTTTGTTTTAAAAACCACGTGTGCTTCAAAATTAACAATCTATTAAAAGTGCGGGTTGGTTGAACTCCATGATACATTTTCAGGTTCTGAAAACACCTCTCCCATAACTGGGGTGAAACCCACGCAGCCGGGGAGAATGTGCAAACTCCACACGGACAGAGATCAAACCCAGGTCCTCAGCGCTGTAGGCTGCACTGCTAACCTGTGCACCACTGTGCATGCTAATTTTTAATGTTCTTTTTACAAATACACCCACGTCTCTCAATGTTATATTCCTTGTCTTGCTCTCCAAGATAGCCAAAGATGTAGTGTTGACAAGTAACATAAAAGTAAGGGTGGCATGTGGCGCAGTGGTTAGCCCTGAGACTACAACACTGAGGACCCAGGTTTCAATCCCGGCCCTGGGTCACTGTCTGTGTGGAGTTTGCACATTCTCCCCGTGTCTGTGTGGGTATCACCCCCACAACCCAAAGATGTGCAGGATAGGTGGGCTGGTCATGCTAAATTGCCCCTTAATTGGAAAACTATTAATTGGCTACTCTCAATTTATATAAAAAAAGAACATAAAATTAAATGTTTAAATCAAAGCTAATTTATTTTACACTACTTGATTAGGTTCGCACACTTTACTGAGTAACAGATAATAAAATAATACTGAATCTGTGATACAATCATCAATAATCTCTCCAATTTATCAACTTCACTATAACTCAACCTCACTATCCTTCTGCTTTGAAATCTCCATCAGCTTCCTTCCAGCGTGCCGAGAGACACAGCCTTTTATATGATGAATTAGTAGCGCCATTAAGTACTGATATACAGGCAATCTCTCTTCTTAACCCTTGTAGTATACATATCATTACTCTCAACACCAGCATTTATAAGAGTAATGCCTTTTTAAACAAATCTTTTCTATTCTTGTGACCAAAGTGAAAAACCATCTACTCTCCAGCTGCTACCTTGTTGCCTACTCACTCATGCATTCACTTGCCCACTCATTCACTCAACCTCTGACTCGACCATTCACACACTCACGTGCTCAACAAACCATTCGCTCAGCCAACCAACCATTCACTCACGTACACAAACAGTGTGAGAGGAGACGGGAGGATGAAACAACACAAGATAGAACAAAATTGAGAGCGGAACCAGGAGACTGAAAACCACACGAGTGAAGAGGCAGTTGGGAAAATTGGAAAATTGGATGGGGACAGTTCAAACTAAAATTTCTGGGTGAGTGGGGGGGTGTAATCTTTTTTAAAATTGAAAGTAGCCAATTATTTTTTTTCCAATTAAGGGGCAATTTAGCGTGGCCCATCCACCTACCGTGCACCTAAGAACTAGGAGCAGGAGTAGTCCATCTGGGCCTTGGAGCCTGCTCCACCATTCAATGAAATCATGGCTGATCTTTTGTGGACTCAGCTCCACTTTCCCACCCGAACACCATAACCCTTTATTCCTTTATTCTTCAAAAACTATCTACCTTTATCTTGAAAACATTTAATAAAAGAGCCTCAACTGCTTCACTTTTTTTTCCAATTCAGGGGCCAATCCTCCTACCCTGCACATCTTTTTGGGTTGTGGGGGTGAGATCCATGCAGACGCTGGGAGAATGTGCAAACTCCACATGGACAGTGACCCGGGGCCAGGATCAAACTCAGGTCCTTGGAGCCATGAAGCAGTAGTGCTATGCCACCATGCTGCCCTGGTATTCAGTATTTCTGCCGGAATCTACATCAGAGGGGGTGTGGTGGAATGCAAGATGAGAGTGAAGGAAAGAGAAAGAATTACCTGCCTCCCGGGTATGTCGGTGATGGAGTGGGATATGTGAAGAGCAATCTTTCTGCTTCCATCTGGTGGGTTGATGTGGGCTTGTGTGTAGGAAGAGAGATCATCCTGCTCTAGAGAACAACTTTCTGCCCTTCTGCACTCCAACCTCAATGTATAATGGTGGATTGTTGCAATTTTTGTTTCACAATTTATGCCGAACAGGCACAATTTGGTGCCTGGGTTTTAATAATCTGAAAGAAAAATGTTTGACTAATTTGCAAAAGTGATCCGTTTGATTATCTGGTATTCCTTAGCATTTGCAGGAGTGATTGTTTTTTAAAATTTATTATTGTAAACTGACTCCTAATATGAATAGATAGATAGAGAAATACAGCACAGAACAGGCCCTACGGCCCACGATGTTGTGCCGAACTTTTGTCCTAGGTTAATCATAGAATTTTGGACACTAAGGGCAATTTATCATGGCCAATCCACCCAACCTGCACATCTTTGGACTGTGGGAGGAAACGGGAGTACCTGGAGGAAACCCACGCACACACGGGGAGGATGTGCAGACTCCACACAGACAGTGACCCAAGTCGAAATCGAACTTGGGACTCTGGAGCTGTGAAGCAATTGTGCTATCCACAATGCTACCGTGCTGCCCTTAAGAAGAAATTAATCTGCACTCCATTATTCTACCCTAATCCATGCACTTTTCCAATAGCCGCTTGAAGATCCTTAACGTTTCCAACTCAACTACTTCCACAGGCAGTGCATGCCATGCCCCCACTACTCTCTGGGTAAAGAACCTACCTCTGACATCCCCCCCTATATCTTCCACCATTTACCTTAAATTTATGTCCCCTTGTAATGGTTTGTTCCACCCGGGGAAAAAGTCTCTGACTGTCTATCTATTCCCCTGATCATCTTATAAACCTCTATCAAGTCGCCCCTCATCCTCTCAGTTCTAATGAGAAAAGGCCTAGCACCCTCAACCTTTCCTCGTAAGACCTACTCTCCATTCCAGGCAACATCCTGGTAAATCTCCTTTGCACCTTTTCCAAAGCTTCCACATCCTTCCTAAAATGAGGTGACCAGAACTGCACACAGTACTCCAAATGTGGCCTGACCAAGGTTTTGTACACTGTATCATCACCTCACGGCTCTTAAATTCAATCCCTCTGCTAATGAACGCTAGCACACCATAGGCCTTCTTCACAGCTCTATCCACTTGAGTGGCAACTTTCAAAGATCTATGAACATAGACCCCAAGATCTCTCTGCTCCTCTACATTGCCAAGAACCCTACCGTTAACCCTGTATTCCGCATTCATATTTGTCCTTTCAAAATGGACAACCTCACGCTTGTCAGGGTTAAACTCCATCTGCCACTTCTCAGCCCAGCTCTGCATCCTAGCTATGTCTCTTTGAAGCCGACAACAACCCTCCTCATTATCCACAATTCCACCAATCTTTGTATCATCTGCAAATTTACTGACCCACCCTTCAACTCCCTCATCCAAGTGGTTAATGAAAGACACAAACAGCAGAGGACCCAGAACTGATCCCTGTGGTACGCCACTGGTAACTGGGCTCCAGGCTGAATATTTGCCATTCACCACCACTCTCTGTCTTCTATCGGTTAGCCAGTTCATTGTCCAACTGGCCAAATTTCCCACTATCCCATGCTTCCTTACTTTCTGCATAAGCCTACAATGGGGAACCTTATCAAATGCCTTACTAAAATCCATGTACACTACAACCACTGCTTTACCTTCATCCACATGCTTGGTCACCTCCTCAAAGAAGTCAATAAGACTTGTAAGGCAAGACCTACCCCTCACAAATCCGTGCTGACTATCCCTAATCAAGCAGTGTCTTTCCAGATGCTCAGAAATCCTATCCCTCAGTACCCTTTCCATTACTTTGCCTACCACCAAAGTAAGACTAACTGGCCTGCAATTCCCAGGGTTATCCCTATTCCCTTTTTTGAACAGGGGCACGCCATTCGCCACTCTCCAATCCTCTGGTACCACCCATGTTGACAGCGAGGATGAAAAGATCATTGCCAACGGCTCTGCAATTTCATTTCTTGCTTCCCATAGAATCCTTGGATATATCCCGTCAGGCCCGGGGGACTTGTCTATCCTCAAGTTTTTCGAAACGACCAACACATCTTCCTTCCTAACAAGTATCTCCTCGAGCTTACCAGTCTGTTTCACACTGTCCTCTCCAACAATATGACCCCTCTCGTTTGTAAATACTGAAGAAAAATACTTGTTCAAGACCTCTCCTATCTCTTCAGACTCAATACAGTATCTCTCGCTACTGTCCTTGATCGGACCTACCCTTGCTCTAGTCATTCTCATATTTCTCACATATGTGTAAAAGGCCTTGGGGTTTTTCTTGATCCTACCTGCCAAAGATTTTTCATGCCTCTCTTAGCTCTCCTAATCCCTTTCTTCAGTTC